>NC_045957.1:109071992-109239486 GCF_010909765.2 Amblyraja radiata
TCACTTGTCCATACTCTCCTTTCCCTTCAGGAGCTTTCTGCCCTGTTAATTCTGGTGTCTTTCTTAAGTATTTCTATACTCTCTTTCCCTTTAAATCCATCCTTGTATTTCCAATTTGTCTCCTCCCCCCACTATTTGGTTTAAACCCACCCGTGTAGCAGTGGCAAACCTTCCTGCCAGAATGCTGGTCCCCCGCCTGTTAAGGTGCAACCCGTCCCTTTTGTTTACTTCACCCTTACCCCAAAACAGATCCCAGTGGTCTAAGAATCTAAATCCCTGCCCCCTGCACCAGCTCCTCAGCCACACATTCAGATCCGCTATCTCCCTGTTCCTGCCCTCACCAGCACAAGGAACTGGAAGCAAACCGGAGATAACCACCCTGGAGGTCCTACTTTTCAGCCTTCTTCTGAGTTCTCTGAAGTCACGCTGCAGAATCTCTTTCCGCTTCTTCCCGACGTCATTTGTGCCGACATGCACTACCACTTCTGGCTGCTCACCTTCACCCTTGAGGGTGCCCTGCAATCGGTCCGTGACGTCCTGGATCCTGGCACCAGGGAGGCAACACATCATCCTTGAATCCCACCTGTTGCCGCAGAAACCCGTTTGTACCTCTCAAGAACAGGTCCCTGACTACCACAGCTCTACCTGACGTCTGTCTCTTCGGCTTTGCTTCAGAGCCACGTTTTGACTCGCAGATCTGTCCCCCGCTCAGAATGGCCGTGTCTTCTGTCCCAACAGCTTCCAAGAGGGTGAACCTGTTTTCAAGAGGTACATCCCCGGGTCTCCTGTACTCTAAGCTTCATTCTCTTTCTCATCATCACCCACCTTCTCTCTTCCGGTAACTCATCCATGCTGGTTGTGATGCCTATCTATCCTAACTCCATTTATCTGTATTTGGCTCAAATCCCACTATGCCATTTCTTATCTAAAAATCTGTCTAAATACCTTTTAACATTGTACTTGCATCTGCCTCTACCAGCTCCTCTGGCAGCTCGTTCCTCATGACCACCATCCTCTGTATTAAAGATTTACCACTCCTAACTCATTTAAATTTCTCCCCTCTCGCTTTAAGCCTGTGCTCTGTCGTTCCGGAATCCCCTGACCTGGGAAAACGGCTCCTATCTATGTCCCTCATAATTTAATCATCTTTTGTTAAGCCACCCCTCAACTTCTACTTTGTGATAGGCTGCTGAAACCAGGCGATTCTCTGCGTGCTGGTCCCAGATGTGGATCTGCTATCACTGTGAACGGCTTGATTGTAATCATGTACCGTCCGTTCATTGACTGGACAGCATGCAACAAAAAAGCTTTTCACTGTACCTCAGTTCACGTGACAATAATAAACTAAACTACACCTATTCCAATAAAAATAAACCTGATAAATACAGCCTTTATTCCAACATTCTGGTAAATTTCTTCATCAATGTTCCAAATGTGGTCTCACCAATGTTTTTTTGACATTGAATGTACAATGACTTCCCAATTCTTGATTGTATTGATCTACAATGGCAAGCCCAGCAAGAATTGGGTTAACATATAAGCATTTGAAGGCTCTGGGCCTGCACTCGCTGGAGCTGAGAAGGATGAGAGAGGATCTCATTGAAACTGAACGGATAATGAAAAGCTTAGATCAAATGGACGTGCAGTGGATGTTTTCAGTAGTGGGAGAGTCTGGGACGAGAGGGAACAGCCTCAGATTAAAAGGACGTACATTTTGAATAGAGATGAGGAGGAATTTCTTTAGCCAGAGGGTGGTGTATCTGTGAAATTTATTGCCACAGACAGCTGTGAAGGCCAAATAATTGGTTATTTTTAAAGCAGAGATTGATAGGTTCTTGATTAGTAAGGACATTAAAGATTACTGGAGAAAGCAGGAGAATTGGGTTGAGAGGGAAAAGTAGATCTGCCTTGATTGAATGGTTGGGTAGACTCGTTGAGCCAAATGGCCTAATTCTGCTCCTACATCTTATAGTCTAAGCATACAAAATGTCTTCTGCACTATCCTATCCACTTTCAGCAACCTGTGGACTTGTGGACTTGCACCTCAAGATCCTCTGCACACTAGCACTCCTGAGGTTCCTGTAATTTACTGCATATGTTCTATACGGATGTGACTTCCTATTGGCAACCTTCTCCTGCCTTGCTTTCTTGTATGTTACAAATGCCGAATATCTGTTCATTTATATATTCCCCTGTGTATTGTTGGGCTTCTTTTATATCTCACTCCTTTACTTGCTGAACTTCCACATTTCTGATGATGTGCAAAAAAAGGACATTGGGGAAAGAAATGCCTTTTTCTCTCTCTCTGATGGCAAGACCTGTTATTGTCAGCAGTTTCTATTTTTATTCCCAATTTCTTTAACTTCTCTCAGCCTTTGTCTTCACATCATGACAACCCTGTTCCTCACTGTTCAACTCTTCAGGGATTAGTGCTCAAGTTTAATACTATGGCACACTTCCTGGAAACTATTGATTTGACAAATAATACCTCACTTGTAAGTCCTAAAAGGATTATGGACTTTACTTTAAGGCCATGACTCACTTTTTTTGAAAAAATTAATGGGCTGGCTCTTTCAATAAGAGTTGGCTTTATCATTTGTGAACAGTCCTGCAGTACACACATCCTATAGAATTCAAAACAGTCGCATTTCTCTTGCCAGTTGTTTGCTCTAGTTTAATTTTCCAAACAAAGGTTTGCATGTGCTTTTACTTCCTGTTCCTGACAGATTTCAGCTTTGGTTTTTTCTCACCAGCCCCTATTTTATTATTTTGAAAATACTATTATATTTGTTGAATTCAAATTCAAATGTTTTCCATGTTGAGATTTAAATGCCTAACCCGCTCCATGACTCTACGATGCATTTTCATTTTTTATTGGCTAAAACGAGAGCAGGAGCCAAATAATATAGAAAGTCTCATTGTCTGTTTAACTTGTTTTCACCGCTGACAATGTCCTGCTTCCTTCATCATCATTACTTTTTTGTGTATCTTTCATTTCTGTCTCTCTATATCGCCGTCTATATCTCTCATTCCCCTTTCCCCTGACTCTGTCTGAAGAAGGGTTTGCCCCATTCTTCTTCCACAGATACTGCCTGTCCCGCTGAGTTACACCAGCATTTTGTGTCCATCTTTGGTGTAAACCAACATCTGCATTTCCTTCCTACACAGCATATTTCTTATGTTCTATATACTATCCTGAAACTGAATTTTGAAATTCCTGAGTAAAATAATTTGAACATTTTCCAGTTGGAGAAATGTTCACAAATGCAAATTAGAGAATGGATTAAAAGATTTGAATTTAAAAAAGGGAAAAATGGTGTAAAAAATCACAATAGACTATTAAAGTTAAAACTCATGGTAAAATGGTCTTCCAGGTCCCAACCCAAAATGTCACCTATCCTTGTTCTCTGGTGAAGTTGCCTGACCCGCTGACTTACTCCAACACTTTGTGGGGTTTTTGTAAAGCAGCATCTCCAGTTAACAATTTTCTACAATGAATTGAACTGGCTGATTCAGCTTTCCAATCTTAGACTTCTCATTGCACAGTGCAGGTGCAGAAATGTGCAATTTACATCTGAAAACCAATCAATCCAATTGAAACCACTAGCAGAGCCAGTGTGGTCTGGTCCTCTGTGTAAACTAGCATCCTGAAATAGAATTCCAGAAAAATGACCAAAGATCCTGCTAAATGTATCGTGCTGCGATAGCTGATTCTTTTGTGGTGCAGCCAGGTTAAAGCAGACATCCTTTATTTGTGTTTTGCTCCTCTTCGTCCTCTGCATGTGGTTGATAAGTGAATGCCCATTATCACCCTATCAGTAGCTATCTTACAATATAAATGAAAAGCTTATGGGAAAGCTATCCAATTATAATAGTTAAACAAGTTTTCAAATAACTGGAGTCACTACCTTGATATAATTAGGTCACAATTTCTAATGAAATACCTCAGGGTCCATTAATACATGGAAGTCCTGGCATTTTCTAAGCAGTGAGAGCGAGCTATCAGGCTAGAGTCAGTTCCAAAGAACGGTTCACAGATTAAAGGGCCTGCCCCACCAGCATGCGATTGCATGCGTCTAGCGCGACCAAACGTGGTCGCTTGAGGCGTACGGCCGGTCCCACTTCGAACTGCAGAGGCGTATGGAGTTGTGCGGGGCTGGTTTCCGACATCGCGAGGGGCTCCGAAAATCCTTCACTGTCCGAAAAATTTGCGCGCCAACGGCCTGTCGGCCCACAGCCGCATGAGGGCGTACGCAACGTCTTGACTTTGTACGCAGCGTCTTGACAGCGTACGCCTAGCGCGTGGCGTTGTGCGATCATGTCACCGCCTGGCGTGCCGTTGTGTGTGACGTCACCGCCCGACGCCGTGCGACGTCCAAATTCAGTCGGCCCGCCTCCTGCCCAGCTGATTGGTGAGTATGACATAAATTACGTCACGCGCGAACTTTGCGCGTACTTACCGTACTCTTCCAAGCCAGTTCTCATAGATTACTAACCTAGGATAAAATCCTTGGGAAAATGGTCAATGGACTGCTTTTTGCAGATGATCGTAGCCTTTCAATTCACTTACAGGCAGAAACATTACTTGCCCTGGTACCCTTTGCTCTAGTAGCCTTTCATTGTGAATTTATTATCAGCTGAAAAACATTGAACAGTGCGCTGTGCTGCACAAGAACAGGCATTTGACCCACAATCTCCATGCCAAACATGATGCTAGATTAAACTAATCACCTCTGCCTGCATGTGATCCATATCAGTCCATTCCCTGCATGTGGGTGTTTCCGTATACAAGGGCACCAACCTGCAACATGGGTGGCCAAATTTGAACGTTATTAAATCATAATGGAAAAACACAGCATTAAAAATGGAAATACCTATGATTCTTTCGAGATAATTTGTGATCAAAATCAACCAAAATTTGACCAAAATTTAAAAATAAACGAGAAAAAATATTATTTATAAGACGTATAAGACATATGGGACACTGACTTCTAAGCCCCCTTACAAAATGTCGGCACCCATCGCGTTGTTTGAATTATTTTTTAAATCGTGACGAGTGCAAAAATAACGTTATAGCACTGATTACGTTACTAAACAACATCGCTAAAATAGGTGGGTCTTTTTACCATAGAAACATAGAAAATAGGTGCAGGAGGAGGCCATTCGGCCCTTCGAGCCAGCACCGCCATTCATTGTGATCATGGCTGATCGTCCACTACCAATAACCCGTGCCTGCCTTCTCTCCATATCCCTTATCCTTACTGATAACGACATCGCTAAAATAGGTGAGCAGACTAGATTTTTATTTCATGATTTTAAGTTGAATTGAATACCTTTATTGTCATTCAGACCTTACGGTCTGAACGAAATTTCGTGCCTGCAGTCATACATACAATCATATAATAATAAACAACAATAAACACAAATTTGTTTTTAATTAGAAGTACTGTAAGTTACAATACTACACAACACATATGCTTTAATACATTTTTTGTACCGCTTCATTTTTTGAGTTTTAAGAAAAAGATAGAAGTAAAGAAAGTAAAGAAAGTGCGCAAGAGTCGTGAAGGTGCAAGAGAGTGTTGAGAAAAGAAAGCCCCTTAGAAAAGAAGTTAGAGAAGGAAGTAAAGAAAGAAAGTAGACCCTAGAAAAGAAGGAAAAAGAAAGGAGAAACAATCGCTCTATTATAACATTAAACTCCGCAGAAAGGGGACTACCAACCAAGTCTGTTTTTGTTGGGGGGTTTTTTTTACCCCCCGTTGCCAGATCCTGGAACCTTTTATTTATTTATTTATTTATTTATTTATTTTTAAAATTACTATAGCACCTTATGCTTATAATAGTTCCAAAAACGTAGACCACGTCTTTTGGAAGTGGTCTGCTTTGCCTACTAAGAGGAATCTCATCTCTTCCAGATGTAGTGTTTCAAACATATTTGATATCCACATTTTTATTGTTAGTGTAGGCGCATTTTTCCAGAATTTAATCCCCTTCTTCATCCCCTCCCCCACCCTTCTCTACCCCCCTCACCCACCCCTCTTTCTCCCCTCCCCCCTCCGCCCTCTACTATCCCCATCCCCCCTACCGTCTACCCTTCACCCTCCCCCATCCCCCTCTCTCTCTCTTCCCCCTCCCCTCCCCACTCTCTCCCCTCCCTCTCCCCGTCTCTCTCCTCACCCCTCCTCACCCCTCCCTCATCACCCCTCCCTCCTCACCCCTCCCTCCTCACCCCTCTCTCCTCACCCATCTCCTCCCTCTCTCCCTCCTCCCTCCCCCTCCTCCTCCTCCATCCCCCCTCCTCCTCCCTCCCCCCTCTTCCCATCCCTCTCCCCTTCCACCCCTCCCCCTACCTCCCCACTCTTCCCATTCTCTCCCCCCTCCCCTCACCCATCTCCCCCCGTCCCCCTCTCCCTTCCCCCTATCCCTCTCTCCCCTTGCCCATCCCCCGCTCTCTCCCTTCCCCCCTCCTCCCCTCCTCCTCTCCTCAATCTCTCCCCCATCTCCACCCTTCCTCCTCCCCTCTCCCTCTCTCCTCACACCTCTCCTCACCCCTCTCCTCACCCCTCTCTCCCCCTCTCCTCACCCCTCTCCCCATCTCCTCCCCCTCCTCTACCTCCCCTCTTCCTCCCCCTCTCTCCCCCTCCTCCCCCTCCCCACCCCCTCTATCCCTTCCCCCTCCCCTTCCCACTCTCCCCCCCGCCATCTCCCCTCTCCTCCTCCCTCTCCCCTCTCTCCGCCCTCACCCATCTCCCCTCCTCCACCCTCCTTCTCCCCTCCTCCAACTCCCCTCTACCCCCCACCAACCCCCCTCTCCCCCCCCAAACGCCCCTCCCCCCCTTCTCTCCCCTCCTCCAACCCCCTTATCTGTACCACCACCCATGGTGATGGAGAAACCAGAAATTATACACTAAGCAGCTGCAGACAATCTGCAAGACTTGCACTTCATATCCTCCGGTGGTCATTCACTACAAGCATTTGAAAAAATGTACTTCCCCGAAATGCACACCATCAAAAGATGGAAATATTGACAAAGATATAATAAATATTATTGCTACAGTGTGAGATATAAATGTGAGTGCTCACAATCACGATGCCAGAGACAAAGTCGTGGAAACAAGGAACTCCTTTATTTACGAGTCTGCAGCCCCCGGGTGTCTCTCCAACCAAGACACACCGAGACCAGGAAACCATCCTCTACTTATACAGCACCATTTGGCTGAATCAGCCTCCCCTTCTGGCTCCTTCCAATCAGAGCACTGAGGTTCTCATTCCCACCAGAACGTCCCGTAACGCCTTTCAACGTCAAGGGAACCTCCCACATCATACATCGCATGTGCATTTAAATGAGACATTTTGTCATGATGGGTGTTGTCGTAATATTCATGTATCTTATTAAGCATGTGCAATACAGAGTATCTCCTGCCCTTTCCCCCAGTCTCATAAAGGTTTCTGCCGGACTGGTTATCTTATAATTCCCAACATTGAGATGTCACCACTTGTTCTTCTGCTGTTACTAATCTAGCCGAGCTCTGTCGGGTCTTCGTGCTGAGAGCTTACTATTATTCTACTTCAGCTATTCCTCAGTGTTTCTTTAGTCTAAATCAATTATCCCTATTAACCCTTTCCTCACACACAGTAAATGTAGATTTCAGAAGATTCAGGTATAACTTCAAGATTAGAGAGCGATATTAATTTAAAGATCGATTCTTCAAAGTCATAGTCCCTCAGATCGTAGCTCCAAATATGGGAAAGTTGGAAGTTTTAAGTTTAGTTTATTGTGTTTTTGGTGCATGCTAAACAGTCAGCAGAAAGACAATACATGATTACAATCGAGCAGTCCACATTGTACAGACACATAATAAAGTGATACATGATAACGTTTGCTGCAGGATAAGGTCCAGTAAAGTTTGATTAATGATAGTCCGAGGGTCTCCAATGAGGTAGATGGTAGCTCAGGACCACTCTCTAGTTGTTGGTTGGATGGTTCGGTTGCCTGATAACAAGTGGGAACTGTCCGTGAATCTGGAGGTGTGCGTTTTCACACTTCTATACCTATTGCCTGATGGGAGAGGAAAGAAGCGGGAGTGATTAGGGTGACACTCATCCTTGGTTATGCTGGCGGCTTTGCCGAGGTAGCGTGAAGTGTAAATGGAGTCAATCGAAGGGAGTCTGTGTGATGGTCTGGACTGCGTCCACAATTCTCTGCAATTTCTTGCGGTCTTGGATGGAGCTGTTCCCAAGTCATGCTGTGATGCATGCCGATAAAATGCTTTCTATGGTGCATTTGTGGAAGTTGGTGAGAGTTATTGGGTTGCATGCCAAATTTTGTACGCATTCTAAGGATGTAGAGGCATTGGTATGCTTTCATTGCTTCGATATGGGTGGTCCAGGACAAGTTGCTGGTGATATTTACTCCTAGGCGTTTGAAGCTTTCATCCATCTCTACTTTAGTTCCATCAGTGCGCACTGGTGTGTGGGTAACGCTTCGCTTCCTGAAGTCGATCACTATCTCCTTTGTCTTGCTGACATTGAGAGAAAGGTTGGGAGAATGAACAGCCACCACATGACAAAACTCAAGCATCTCCATCTCATAAGACTAATGAGAATAAGGCGGCAAAATCAACATACACACATAACCATCCTCCAGTATGCTGACATGCCAAATACCAATGCATTAGTTGAGAAAATAGAAATGAGATGTCAGATTATGGAGTGAGAATGCGAGATGAAAGCTTTTCAAAGATAATTCTCAGAAGAATTCATAAAAGCCATGTAGTCAAGAAGTGAAATACATAGAAAGCTGTGAATTGGTTGCAAAAGATATATAAGATTTGGTACAACCCGCCAAGGGCTTATAATATCTAGCTAAGAAATACACCACGGATGTCTAGGCTAAAAGGAATGATCAAAAAAGTGCATAAAAAGTACAATAGTCAGCTCTTCCAAATCCAGAGTTCACCTCGGCTTAATGTTGAAGACTCCACAGTTAAGTTGAACCTCCTCACCATGAACCAAAATTTCATGCAAGTAAATGCCAGCCAGCTTTGCTCCCGAAAGCCAAAAATACAAATAACTACTAATAATGAATGACTAGCGTAATTTCAGACCTCGAGAATGTTCTGATGCACTTAGAACCAATTCAGTGTTTGTGGAGTGCAGTCACTGTTTCAAAGGCAATAGGAAATGTTTTCAAGAATATTCGGCAATGCCACCAGCACCATCTGCTAGAAGTTGCCATGGCGATGGCCTATTGCAAAACTAAAGGGAATTTTAGGTGGGGTAATTCTGAGGTAAATTAACCCCATCAGAAATTGGTGACCCTGACCCACACGTCACATCACAAGTTAAAAGTTTCAGAATCAGTGTGCCTGGAAGAGGTAGAACAGTAAAGGGCCTGTCCCACGAGCATGCGACTCCATGCGGCAAGCGCGACCTAAGTGACTCCATGCGGCAAGCGCTACCTAACGTGGTCGCTTGAGCCGTACGGCCTCGCACGGCCGGTCCCACTTCGATCGCCGGAGCCGTATGGAGTTGTGCGGAGCTGGTCCCGACATCGCGCGGGGCTCCGAAATACTGACCATGTTCAAAAATTCCGCGCGGCAACGGCCTGCCGGCCCGCAGCTGCCTTGACGCCGTACGTCACGCACGAACATCCCGCGGACTTCGCTCGCACTTCATGTCACTCACTCGGCCCCCGCTTCTGGTTAGGTCACGCTTGCCGCATGGAGTCGCTTAGGTCGCGCTTGCCGCATGGAGTCGCATGCTCGTGGGACAGGCCCTTAAAAGTCTGTACTGAGAAATTGTAATGAACTTTGCTTTGATGATTGGAATGTTAATTGTATGATTGAAATACAATGATATAGATGAACCTCTTTCCTCTGAAAGTTATACCACTAGGGAAAATACACTATCAAGGCAAAGCAGCATCAAAGAAAATTGCATGAAGGAACAGCAATTTTTAAGATGTTTCTCACCTTATAGGATCAAAATCTGTTAAACACACAGCTCATTTTCAGACATTAAAGAGATCTAGCATTATTCACATTCTAGGCTGATAGCTTTTAAATTCACATAAAATCATGTGGGCTCTAGTTGAATTGAATCTGGCAGTACAGGTGCACAACCTTTTATCCGAAAGCCTTGGGACCAGACACTTTTCGTAATTCAGAATTTGTCGGTCTTCGGAATGGAATTTTTTTGCGTAGATTTTAACGGCTGGCTCAGTGGTAGAGTGCTCGGCTCATATCCGCAAGGTCGCGAGTTTGCGTCTTGATCCCGGCAGTTACTCGGTCGCGAGTTTGAGTCTTCAATGTCGTTTTTTCTTGCAGAATAAATGTCTGTATGAAATGCAGTGTGTTGAATGAATTCCTGAATTTGTAAATGTGCCCGCAGCATTGAATCACCTCTCGCACTCATGTCACCCTAGCGGGGCTACATGCCCTTAGGCGGCCTAGCTCGGGGATTCTTGAATCCCCGAGCTAGGTCGCGAGTTTGCGCCTCGATCCTGGCAGTTACTCGGTCGCGAGTTTGTGTCTTCAATGTAGTTTTTTCTTGCAGAATAAATGTTTGTATGAAATGCAGTGTAGGAGAGGTGTACTGACTGTGTGGGCAGAACTTTGGAAGTGATTGCCCACCAGTCTAAAAAGCCGCGGTGCCTCCCTGTCCCTGGGATAGCAGGGGGCGATCAAACAGCACAATACCCCCCTCCCCCTCCAACTCCAGAGGAATCCGCTCCCCGATGGGCCGCTACGGCGACAAGTGGCAGTTTGCCCACAGCCCGAGCTGCGCCCCCTCATCCGCCACCCCAAGAACAAGACGTACCTTGCACACCATCAGCTTCTTCCCCTATATGTTCCTCTGGAGTTGGAGCGGGGCTGGGCTGGAGTTGCTGCTGGCTGTGGGTCTCTGGGATCTCCGTGCTTGCAGTGGGCCTGGGGGTCGGTGTCCCGTTGGTCCTGACGTCTCTGGCCACCCCCCTGGACTGGATCTGAGACTGGGAACTGTACCGCCCTTGCCCCCTCCCTCTGCAACTGCAAACAACCTCACTCTCCTGCAAGGGCGGTACAGTTCCCGGAGGATGGCAGGTGGCCGGAGACGTCAGGACCAACAGGAACCCGCTCCCCGATGGGCCCCTACGACGCCCCGAGCTGCGCCCCGTCATACGCAACCCAGGTTCCTCTGTAGTTGGAACCAAAGATCTTTGGTTGGAACGGGGCTGGGCTGCTGCTGGCTGTGGGTCTCTGGGATCTCCGTGCTTGCAGTGGGCCTGGGGGTCGGTGTCCCGATGAGGGGGCGCAGCTCGGCGAACGGCTTCTGGTGGTCCTGACGTCTCCGGCCAGTTTGCAGTTTTCCTCTGTAGTTGGAGCGGGGTTGGGCTGGGCTGCTGTTGGCTGTGGGTCTCTGGGATCTCCGTGCTTGCGCTTGAAAACGTTCACCGAGGGCGGCCCGCAGAGGTGACAGCGGAACCTCCGGTCGGTCCTCGAAGAAAGGGGAGCTAAATCCCCATTCATAAAAGAGAAGGTGAGGGTATATTGTGCGGGAAGGTTAATAATTGACAATCTGCTGCTGCCTGCCCGCTGAGTTAAAAAGTTCCCACGCAAGACTCACGATACACTGTGTATCGTGAGTCTACCGTGCGAACGTTTTAACTCAGCGGGCAGGCAGCAGCAGATTGTCAATTATTAACCTTCCCGCGCAATATACCCTCACCTTCTCTTTTATGAATGGGGATTTAGTTCCCCTTTCTTCGAGGACCGACCGGAGGTTCCGCTGTCACCTCTGCGGGCCGCCCTCGGTGAACGTTTTCAAGGACCTTTCTTCAAGGACCGAAAAAATGGCCGCTATTCGGAGGTTTTCGTTATTTGGATCTTCGGATAAAAGGTTGTGCACCTGTACCAGCGATAAAAATCCATCAAGAATCATGTCTGTCAAAATGTAAAGGCTGATATTAGTTTTGCTTGTTTATATCTTGGCAGTGTTTACTTTATACAAATCTGAGCAATTCCATTACCATATATAAGCTTGCTTATTGGCATTTATTTTCTGCGTACCAAATGTTAGATGGAGCATACATATTCTCCACAGAACTTGTGTCACTGTATTAAGAGGCAAGCATGACCAGCTTGAGTAAGGACATTATCATAACAACCATCTAACTGTGAATGTGAAGCAAGCAGAACAAAGAAATAGGTCAGATGAGATAATGCAATTACTTAGAAATGTTACCATTATTTACCATTATTATGATATAGGTATATAATTGAAAAGTATACAACAACAATATCTAAAATACTTCATTCATAGCCAAGTATTCCAAAGAGGGTTAGGGTCACCACCCTGCAGGCTCCATAGCTACATCTGTCCAACTTCCAGAATTTGACTACCACCTCCCAGGACCAAAAAAAGAATATCTCATTGTCCTCAACTTTTACTCACTCAACTTCACTCACTGGATTGGAGGGTAGCTAATGTTATCCCACTTTTTAAGAAAGGCGGGAGAGAGAAAACGGGGAATTATAGACCAGTTAGCCTGACATCGGTGGTGGGGAAGATGCTGGAGTCAATTATAAAAGATGAGATAGCCGCACATTTGGATAGCAATAACAGAATCGGTCCGAGTCAGCATGGATTTACGAAGGGGAAATCATGCTTGACTAATCTTCTGGAATTTTTTGAAGATGTGACTAGGAAAATGGACAAGGGAGAGCCAGTGGATGTAGTGTACCTGCACTTTCAAAAAGCATTTGATAAGGTCTCACATAGGAGATTAGTGGGCAAATTTAAGGCACATGGTATTGGGGGAAGAGTGCTGACATGGATTGAGAAGTGGTTGGCAGATAGGAAACAAAGAGTAGGGATTAACGGGTCCCTTTCAGAATGGCAGGCAGTGACTAGTGGGGTACCGCAAGGCTCGGTGCTGGGACCGCAGCTATTTACAATATACAGTGGCTTGCAAAAGTATTCATACCCCTTGAACTTTTCCACATTTTGTCACGTTACAACCACAAACGCAAATGTATTTTATTGGGATTTTATGTGATGAACCAACACAAAGTGGCGCATAATTGTGAAGTGGAAGGAAAATGATACATGGTTTTCAAATTTTTTTACAACTAAAAAACTGAAAAGTGTGGCGTGCAAAAGTATTCAGCCCCCTTTACTCTGATATCCCTAAATAAAATCCAGTGCAACCAATTGCCTTCAGAAGTCACCTAATTAGTAAATAGAGTCCACTTGTGTGTAATCTAATCTCAGTATAAATACAGCTGTTCTGTGAAGGCCTCAGATGTTTGTTAGAGAACATTAGTGAACAAACAGCATCATGAAGCCCAAGGAACACACCAGACAGGTCAGGGATAAAGTTGTGGAGAGGTTTAAAGCAGGGTTAGGTTATAAAAAAATATCCCAAGCTTTGAACATCTCACGGAGCACTGTTAAATCCATCATCCGAAAATGCAAAGAGTATGGCACAACTGCAAACCTACCAAGACATGGCCGTCCACCTAAACTGACAAGCCGGGCAAGGAGAGCATTGATCAGAGAAGCAGCCAAGAGGCCCATGGTAACTCTGGAGGAGCTGCAGAGATCCACAGCTCAGGTGGGAGAATCTATCCACAGGACAACTATTAGTCGTGCACTCTACAAATCGGGCCTTTATGGAAGAGAGGCAAGAAGAAAGCCATTGTTGAAAAAAAGCCATAAGAAGTCCCGTTTGCAGTTTGCCACAAGCCATGTGGGGGACACAGCAAACATGGGCAAAAATTTCAGTCTCTAGATGTGCATAGCTGGTAGAGACATACCCCAAAAGACTTGCAGCTGTAATTGCAGCGAAAGGTGGTTCTACAAAGTATTGACTCAGGGGGGCTGAATACTTTTGCACGCCACACTTTTCAGTTTTTTATTTGTAAAAAAATTTGAAAACCATGTATCATTTTCCTTCCACTTCACAATTATGTGCCACTTTGTGTTGGTCTATCACATAAAATCCTAATAAAATACATTTACGTTTGTGGTTGTAACGTGACAAAATGTGGAAAAGTTCAAGGGGTATGAAAACTTTTGCAAGCCACTGTACATCAATGATTTGGATGAAGGGATTCAAAGTAAAGGGCCTGTCCCACCAGCATGCGATTGCATGCGTCTAGAATGACCAAACGTGGTCGCTTGAGGCGTACGGCCGCGCGGGGCCGGTCCCACTTCGATCGGCGGGGGTGTATGGAGTTGTGCGGGGCTGGTCCCGACATCGCGCGGGGCTCCAAAAATCTTGCACTGTCCGAAAATTCCGCGCCCGCAGGCGCATTGAGGGCGTACGCAGCGTCTTGACGTCGTACGCAGCGTCTTGACGGCGTATGCCTAGCGCGTGCATTGCGCGATGACGTCACCGACTGGTGTGCCGTTGTGTGATGAAGTCACTGCCCGACGCCGTGCGACGTCCA
Organism: Amblyraja radiata; assembly: GCF_010909765.2. Classification (NCBI taxonomy): domain Eukaryota; kingdom Metazoa; phylum Chordata; class Chondrichthyes; order Rajiformes; family Rajidae; genus Amblyraja; species Amblyraja radiata. Next base: position 109,086,428 of record NC_045957.1, read on the forward strand.
AATTCAGTCGGCCCGCCTCCTGCCCAGCTGATTGGTGAGTTTGACGTAAAATACGTCACATGCGAACTTTGCACGTACTTAGTGCGTACTTACCGCAAACTTAGCGCGAACTCCGCTTCCGACGTCAAGACGCTGCGTACGCCCTCAATGCGCCTGTGGGCGCGGAATTTTCGGACAGTGCAAGATTTTTGGAGCCCCGCGCGATGTCGGCACCAGCCCCGCACAACTCCATACACCCCCGCCGATCGAAGTGGGACCGGCCCCGCGCGGCCGTACGCCTCAAGCGTTTGGTCGCGCTAGACGCATGCAATCTCATGCTGGTGGGACAGACCCTTAACATTAGCAAATTAGCAGATGACACCAAGCTGGGTGGCAGTGTGAACTGTGAGGAGGATGCTATGAGAATGCAGGGTGACTTGGACAGGTTGGGGGAGTGGGCAGATGCATGGCAGATGAAGTTTAAGGCGGATAAATGTGAGGTTATCCACTTTGGTAGCAAAAACAGGAAGGCAGATTACTATCTAAATGGCATCGTTAGGAAAAGGGGAAGTACAACGGGATCTGGGGGTCCTTGTACATCAGTCTATGAAAGTAAGCATGCAGGTACAGCAGGCAGTGAAGAAAGCGAATATAACGAATATAAGCGAATGTTGGCCTTTATAACAAGAGGAATCGAATATAGGAATAAAGAGGTCCTTCTGCAGTTGTAGAGCCCTAGTGAGACCACACCTGGCATATTGTGTGCAGTTTTGGTCCCCTAATTTGAGGAAGGGCATTCTTGCTATTGAGGGAGTGCAGCGTAGGTTTACAAAGTTAATTCCTGGGATGGCGGAACTGTCATATGCTGAGAGAATGGAGCAGCTGGGCTTGTACACTCTGGAGTTTAGAAGGATGAGAGGGTTTCTTATTGAAACATATAAGATTGTTAAGGGCTTGGACACGCTAGAGGCAGGAAACATGTTCTCGATGTTGGGGGAGTCCAGAACCAGGGGCCACAGTTTAAGAATGAGTAAGCCATTTTGAACGGAGACGAGGAAACACTTTTTCTCACAGAGAGTGGTGAGTCAGTGGAATTCTCTGCCTCAGAGGGCGGTGGAGGCATAGGGTGGGGGGGGGGGGAGAAGAAAGGGAAAGGGAAGAAGAGGAGCCCGAGGGCTGAGGGAGAGCTGAGAGCTCAGCACTTCAACTCCCCATCCCATTCCGAATCCGACCTCTCTGTCCTGGGCCTCCTCCATGGCCAGAGTGAGCAGCACCTCATATTCCGCTTGGGCAGTCTGCACCCTAGCGGCATAAACATTGAATTCTCCAATTTCCGGTAGCACTTGCTGTCTCCTCCCCTTCTCGGCTCTCCCTCAGCCCTCGGGCTCCTCCTCTTCCCTTTTCCGTTCTTCTCCCCCCCCCCCCCCCCCCCCCCCCACTCTACATCAGTCTGAAGAAGGGTTTTGGCCCGAAACGTTGCCTATTTTCTTTGCTCCATAGATGCTGCTGCACCCGCTGAGTTTCTCCAGCACATTTGTCTACCTTCGATTTTACAGCATCTGCAGTTCCTTCTTAAACACCTTAACAATCTTATATGTTTCAATGAGATCCCTTCTCATCCTTCTAAACTCCAGAGTGTACGAGCCCAGCCGCTCCATTCTCTCAGCATATGACAGTCCCGCCATCCCTGGAATTAACCTTGTAAACCTACATGGCAGATGAAGTTTAAGGCGGATAAATGTGAGGTTATCCACTTTGGTAGCAAAAACAGGAAGGCAGATTACTATCTAAATGACATCGTTAGGAAAAGGGGAAGTACAACGGGATCTGGGGGTCCTTGTACATCAGTCTATGAAAGTAAGCATGCAGGTACAGCAGGCAGTGAAGAAAGCGAATATAATGAATATAAACGAATGTTGGCCTTTATAACAAGAGGAATCGAATATAGGAACAAAGAGGTCCTTCTGCAGTTGTAGAGCCCTAGTGAGACCACTACTCCCTCAATAGCAAGAATGTCCTTCCTCAAATTAGGGGACAAAAACTGCACACAATACTCCAGGTATGATCTCACTAGGGCTGTGTACAACTGCAGAAGGACTTCTTTGCTCCTATATTTGATTCCTCGTTTTATAAAGGCCAACATGCCATTCACTTTCTTCACTGCCTGCTGTAACTGCATGCTTACTTTCATTGACTGATGAATCACATACTCTTGTACCTCACTCCCCAGATGATGGCCTAACTGAGTTGTAACCTTCCTTGGTGGCTGATAAAACTGAACCGTAAAATTATTAGGCAGTTCTTGTTCCTGGCTCGTGTTTGGATTCACCAGAATGATTGCTCGCTTAACCATAAATCCTTTGCATGAGATGAGAAGTTCACTTTCTTTGTTCCATGCAGGGAACCTCAGAAACCTGCTTCCATAATTCTGAAGGCACCTCAGCATATTCAGCTGTTCCCTGTGGTCCGATCACTAATGCCAAAAGGTTTACATCCCACCTAGTTCTTTCACAGGATTTGAAAAAGGTTTACAGCTTTCAACTTTTACCAATCCGATCATATACTAAGGCGTTTGAAACGGGGGCTTATCTTCATCTTTTGGGAGCACATGGGTTACAGTTATTCCGTTGTCTCCACACTAAATTTTCAGCTGGAATGCACATAAAAAATCCCGTGCTAGCAGATTACAATTCAGACCCATGGTAATTACAAATTGATGTTGCACTGTCTTGCTTTGGTATGTTACTTCAACTGACATAGAGATGGGGTATTGGCGTACTTGTCCTTGGAATCTGGACGGGCTCTGGGTTTCATTAGATTTAGGAAGATTGTAAATGGACTGAATAGATGACATGAATGCCCCTGTATCTATCAAAAGTGCATCTTCTTCCCTCTACTTGCAATGATAAAACAGGTTCTTTATCAGTATTGCACCTGTTCATCACCAAGTTTCCCAGTCAGTTCTGGGAAAATGGATTATCCTGGGAGAAGTTCGTATGCCTCCCCCGTCATCAATTGCCAACCTTGCCAACCTCCCCTTTGGTCTTGCTGATAGCCCTTCTTTGTCTTCGCCACGGGCATTCCTTGCACCAATGACCATACTTGCCACAATTATAACAACGGTCTGGTACCAACGCTCTACTCCCTCTAAAATGTGGCTTTGGGGAAACATAGGGTTGGCTGTAAGCGGGGGCATATTGTTCATGGGGGTAACCTGGAGTCCCGTATTCCTGCATCTTCGCCCATTCTGCTTCACAGAACCGGGGTCCTGCTTGGTAATTGCTAGTGTCTGGATTATCTTTTGATATCTCCTTCTTCATAACATATTCAGTTTTTGCTTTAGTTTGAGGCTGATTTTCCTGTTTCTTATTCTCCTTCCAATGGTATCAAACTGCATGGGCCATTTGACTCGGACTATTCTCAGACCAGTCCTTGTTATTAGTTTTTATTGATTCAGCAACAGTGGCTGGCAGGCAGTTTACCAAACTTGCACAATAGTGGGGTGAATTTGCACCGTTCCGATAATTAACATCTCCCGGCTGGTCTATGTATATTTCCAAAAATCTTTCTAGAAATTCACCTGCCCCTCTCCTCTCCGGGGTCTAATATCCAAAATTTTAGAAATATTAATGGTTTCTGCAGATTGATAGTAAGGGCAGCTAGGATCAAAGATAATAGTTTGACCGAGCAGATAGAATGTGTTTACACACTTCAGAAGTCATTATGCTACTACCATCAGCAGTTGTATCATCAATGAAGATAAGTGAGCCAGTACCTTCAGCAGCCATACATGCCCAGGCCATAACACACCCACCACCGTGTTTCACAGATGAGGTGGTATGTTTTGGATCTTGGGCTGTTCCTTCTTTCCTCCATACTTTGCTCATGCCATCACTCTGGTATAAGTTCATCTTCATCTAGTTTGTCCACAACACCCATTTCCAGAACTGTGGTTGCTCTTTTAAATACTTTTTGGCAAACTGTAACAATAGACAATAGGTGCAGGAGTAGGTCATCCGGCCCTTCGAGCCAGCACCGCCATTTATTGTGATCATGGCTGATCATCCACAATCAGTACCCTGTTCCTGCCTTCTCCCCATATCCCCTGACTCCGCTATCTTTAAGAGCTCTATCTAACTCTCTCTTGAATGCATCCAGAGAACCGGCCTCCACCGCCTTCTGAGGCAGAGAATTCCACAGACTCACAACTCTCTGTGTGAAAAAGTTTTTCCTCATCTCTGTTCTAAATGGCTTACCCCTTATTCTTAAACTGTGACCACTGGTGGCATCTAGGGGGCGCCGTCCAGTTGGGTATGGCTGCCCTGCCTGCAGCTGTCCATCCTTTCACTTCTTTTTTAAATTTTTTGTACGTTAAAAAGTGTTGTCTGGAGGTCTATTCTTTTTATGTGTGGGGGGGTGGAGGGGGAGGGGGAAACTGTATTTTTCAGTCCCTACCTGGACGGAGAGGCGGCTTTCCTCCGAGCAGCATCTCGACCCGTCCTCGCGGCCTACCATCGGGGTCTGGAGCGGCGTTTCCTGACGGGACCGGCCAGAACCTCGGCTTCGGCGGCGGCGCAGCGCTGGAGCGATATCGCGGCGCGAGCGATACCTTGCCCGGGTCGCCGCGCTGGAGCTCCGGAATGCTAAGTCCGCCGATTGGAACATCGCGGAGCTGCGGGTCTGTGGAGCAGCCAGCTGCGGGCAGCGGTGCTGGCTTTAACATCGGGAGCCTGGGATCTTTTTCCAGTTGGCTTCGGAAGCCGCGGTCTCCGGTAAGGAAGCGGCCGTTCCAGGCATCCCAAGCCGCTGAGAGGGTTCTCCCGACGTCGGAACACCATCACCATATAACCATATAACCATATAACAATTACAGCACGGAAACAGGCCATCTCGACCCTTCTAGTCCGTGCCGAACACATAATCTCCCCTAGTCCCATATACCTGCGCTCAGACCATAACCCTCCATTCCTTTCCCATCCATATAACTATCCAATTTATTTTTAAATGATAAAAACGAACCTGCCTCCACCACCTTCACTGGAAGCTCATTCCACACAGCTACCACTCTCTGAGTAAAGAAGTTCCCCCTCATGTTACCCCTAAACTTCAGTCCCTTAATTCTCAAGTCATGTCCCCTTGTTTGAATCTTCCCTACTCTCAGTGGGAAAAGCTTTTCCACGTCAACTCTGTCTATCCCTCTCATCATTTTAAAAACCTCTATCAAGTCCCCCCTTAACCTTCTGCGCTCCAAAGAATAAAGCCCTAACTTGTTCAACCTTTCTCTGTAACTTAGTTGCTGAAACCCAGGCAACATTCTAGTAAATCTCCTCTGTACTCTCTCTATTTTGTTGACATCCTTCCTATAATTAGGCGACCAAAATTGTACACCATACTCCAGAATTGGCCTCACCAATGCCTTGTACAATTTTAACATTACATCCCAACTTCTATACTCAATGCTCTGATTTATAAAGGCCAGCACACCAAAAGCTTTCTTTACCACCCTATCTACATGAGATTCCACTTTCAGGGAACTGTGCACAGTTATTCCCAAATCCCTCTGTTCACCTACATTCTTCAAGGCCACCCGGCGAGAAGGGCCTGAAACATCAGGCCCTGTAGCGGCGACTGTGGGGGCCTCAATAGGCCCGACTATGGGTGGACAAGGGGATGGGGACTGGACTTTGTGCCTTCCCTCACAGTGGGAACCATTGTGGGGGGGATGTTTTTATGTTTTATGTTAAATTCTTCTTTAATGTTGTGTTGTATTCTTATTAGTGTGCTGCAATGGCAACTTGAATTTCACTACACCAATTGGTGTATGTGACAATAAATGAACCTTTGAACCTTTGGTTCTGGACTCCCCCAACATCGGGAACATGTTTCCTGCCTCTCGCATGACCAAACCATGAATAATCTTATATGTTTCAATAAGATCCCCTCTCATCTTTCTAAATTCCAGCGTATACAAGCCCTGCCGCTCCATTCTATCAACATATGACAGTCCTGCCATCCCGGGAATTAACCTGGTGAACCTACGCTGCACTCCCTCAATAGCAAGAGTGTCCTTCCTCAAATTTGGAGACCAAAGGTGCGCACAATACTCCAGGTATGGTCTCACTAGGGCCCTGTACAACTACAGATGGACCTCTTTGCTCCTATACTCAACTCCTCTTGTTATGAAGGCCAACTGGCCATTCGCTTTCTTCACTGCCTGCTGTATCTGCATGCTTACTTTCAGTCACTGATGAACAAGGACCCCCAGATCCTGTTGTACAAAATAATGTTTGATTCAGAGTGAATGATGAGGTCAGATGAACCTGGAGCCAACCATCAGTGCATTCAATACTTTTACATGGTGGTCCCTGGGTACAGAAGTTCAGAATGTGGTGGCATAAACATTGCACTGTGGTTTTCTACACAATCACAGGTTAGTTGTCTGTATCATCCAGCCCAGTATCTTTCACATAAACACCTATTAGTATCTTTGATTTTAAATTGTAGTCAGAGTATAACCAACAAAAGTTTCACTTCCTGCCTTGCAGCATTACCCTTGAAGACCACAGGATATATCTCTTCCTTGTCCTAGACCAGCTCATTATTAACATAATTTGCAACACATAACAATAGGCCTTTGTCTGGTGACTTTCTCCACACCAGGGCTGCTAACTCTCACGCATTGCGCGAGAATCGCGCATTTCATGCAATTCTCACGCTGATCACAGAATTTCTCATGCTCAAATAAATAAATAAATAAATAAATAGAAAGTGAAGAATCCAATCCAATCCAATCCAACTTTATTTGTTAAGCACTTAAAAACAACCAATGTTGACCAAAGTGCTGTACAGAAAAATAAACAAGACATCATAAACAGACAACATAACAGCTCACATGAGGCGCAAAAATTACATATGAAATACAACAATAAATTAAAAGACATAAAACATGAGTAAAAATAATAGCCACGCAATAAAAGCAATCAAAATAAGAAATTAAATCAAGTAAATAAAGTCGACATCTTACTGGGTATCAAAGGCCACGGAGAAGAGATGGGTTTTAAGAAGTGATTTAAAAACAGACAGAGAAGAGGCCTGTTTAATGTGGAGAGGCAGATCGTTCCATAATTTGGGTGCCGACACAGCAAAGGCACGGTCCCCTCTGAGCTTCAGCTTAGTTTTAGGCCCACTCAGGAGCAGCTGATTATCTGACCTGAGAGAGCGGGCGGGTGTATAAGGGTGTAGAAGCTCAGATAGGGAGGGCGGGGCAAGACCATTCAGGGATTTAAAAGCAAATAAAATAATTTTAAAATGGATCCTAAACTGAATAGGCAACCAGTGGAGTGAGGCTAAAATGTGCGAAATGTGCTCATGTTTACGTGTGCCAGTTAAAAGACGTACAGCTGCATTCTGTGCCATCTGGAGACGGGCGATGGAGGACCCACTAACCCCCACATACAGTGCATTGCAGTAATCCAGCCGAGTGGTAACAAAGGCGTGGATTACCGTCTCAAAGTGCTGCCTTGACAGAATTGGCTTTATTTTGGCCAGCTGCCTCAAATGGAAAAAGCTTGATTTAACAACAGCCTTGATCTGACTGTCAAATTTAAGCTCAGGGTCCACTTTAACCCCTAGGTTTTTGATGCTTGGTTTGATATACTGGGCCATTGAGCCCAGGTCTACAGGGGGGGCCCCAGTGGTGCCACCAAAAACCATTACTTCCGTCTTTTTATCATTAAAATTAAAAAAGTTCAGAGCCATCCAGGCCTTTATGTCGTTGAGACACTCAAGTAACAGTCCGACAGAGTGTTCATCCTTCTTTTTAAGAGGCACATAAATCTGACTGTCGTCTGCATAAAAGTGGAATGAAATTCCGTGCTTCCTAAGTATGGAACCAAGTGGGAGCAAATAGAGAGAGAAGAGGGGAGGGCCAAGAACTGAGCCCTGTGGGACCCCACACGAGAGAGGAGCAGAGGAGGATACAGAGTCCCCAAGGCTGACACAGAAAGTTCGATCAGCCAGGTACGACCTGAACCACTCCAGTGCTATGCCCCTGATACCCACCCACTGCTTCAAACGTGAGATCAATATTTCATGATCCACTGTGTCAAAAGCAGCAGTCAAATCTAAAAGCACAAGGATAACACAGTCACCAAGGTCAGTAGCTAAAAAAATATAATTAAAAACTCTTAAAAGGGCTGATTCGGTGCTGTGCAGGGTTTTAAAACCGGATTGGAAAACTTCTAGAATATTATGTTCTTCCAGAAAGGCCATTAATTGACTGTGCACGATCTTCTCCAGGATTTTTGAAAGAAAAGGCAGTTTGGAGATAGGCCTGAAATTTCCAAGAACTGCAGGGTCAAGAGCAGCTTTTTTAATCAGGGGTTGTACTACTGCATGTTTAAAATTTTCAGGGACAACACCTGAGGACAGACTGCTATTAATGACTGCAATAACAGATGGTCCTACAGTGGGGAAAACCTCTTTAAATAGTCGAGGGGGGACAGCATCGTTTGGAGAACCTGAGGGCTTCAAATGACCAACAATCTCCTGTAAAAAGGAAAGAGTCACAGGCTTAAACTGGTCAAAGACAGCAGAGCAGGGGACAGAGATTGAGGGGTCATAAGCAGATGGTGGGATTAGAGCTCTAATAGAAGTGACCTTATCAATAAAAAAGTGAAGGAAGTTTTCACACACAGCAGGGGACGCCTCCATACAGACAGTCTGCGGGGCATTAAGAACTGTGTCAATAGTGTTAAACAAAACACGAGGCTTGTGACAGTTTGACAGGATAATATCCGGGAAATGTTTTCTTTTAGCATCTTTCACAGTTTTCTGATAACGACGCCAACACTCCCTTAACATTTGAAAAGACACCTGCAGTTTGTCCTTCTTCCACTTGCGCTCAGCTCTGCGTCACTCACGTCTGACAGCATGGGTCGTGTCATTCAGCCAGGGCTCAAATTTAGTTTTAGGCTGCCTGGATTTTAATGGAGCCATAGTGTCTAAAACAGTTTGGCAGGTGGAGTGAAACCATGAGCTAAGCTCCTCTGTATTGCACACAGACTCATGAATGTCACGGACAATTCAATTCGCCCAAGGCTTCCAGATCTCTTCCACATTTCTCCACACTCACCAATGAGAATAGTTTTCTGTCGGCGAGTTTCCCGTAATGAACGAGGAATGGCAATGTAACTACAGTACTAATTATTCCATTTGACATTCATGGAACCAATATCTGCATGTGCTGGAAATTCAAAATAAAGCAAAAATTGTTTTAGAGGTGAGTAAAAACCATGAGGGGATTATATAAGGTGAATGCATAATCTTTTTCCCGGGATATGTGATTCAAGAACTAGAGGGCACAACTTGCTATAGCTCTTAGGACAGAAGATGGTATCAGAGATATCTTTCGAAGTGGTAAATCTCACAAAGTATTGCTGTACGCGGATGACCTGCTGGTATATATATCCAACCCAACTGACTCCATACCAAAGCTACTGCATATATTAGTGAATTTTGGCCGCCTGTCAGGTTATAAGATAAATTACTCAAAGAGCTTGCTTTTCCCAATCAATCACACTGACGGTGACTACTGCAGCTTCCCATTTATACTTGAGCAAAATGTATTTACTTAAAGGCCTGTCCCATTGTACGAGTTCATTCAAAGAGTTCTCCCGAGTTTGCCCTGATTCGAACTCTGACCGTTACGGCAAAGATTATATAGACCACTCCTACGAAATCCAATGGGCTGACGTGTAGTACGGATCAGAACGTCACGGAACGTCACTTCCGCCATTTTAGGAATAAGTCCCCGATCTCCGTTCTGCCTCTCACAGTTTAATCCACGTCAGTCCATTGGATTTTGCAGTTTATCTTATTCTCTTAGCCTTCATTGTTAGACTATTATTATCTTTGTTTATAATAAATAAGGTGCTCCTTTAAAAAATAATATATATAAAAAGGGAAACTGCGTATAAAATGAGCAACAATGCGCAATGAAAGGTCTCTGGACCATATGAATTCTATGATCTTTTGTTTAATCAGTGTTGTGGGGGAACGGTATGTGTGTGTTTCTGTGTGTGTTTCTGTGTGTGAGTGGCAAGATAGAGATAATAGATTTCAAAGTTCCTCATGGATCAGAAGCAACTTTGATTTAAAGCAACTCATGATGTACATGCCATAAAGGCAATTATATTTGCCTTTATATTTTGCTATAAGATATAAGGAACATAAGCCAATATATTTGCCTATATTTATATTATATACGATACACACACACACACACACACATATATAAATGTGATATTGATGTATATAATTATATAACACATACATATTTCTCTAGTTTCTTATATATATATATATATATATATATATATAAACACACACACACATATATATATATATATATATATATATGTGTGATATATATGTATATAAATATATAACACACACATATGTATGTTTCTCTAGTTTCTTTCTTGTGATCTCCCAATTTTGTTGAACTTTTTTTCTTTCATTCAACCTCTCTCTGAAATCCTAATATTATGAATAAATAAAAATGAACACATGTCAAGATATTTTTTCATTCTATATTAGTGTAAAGAAATATAGTGTATACATACCTACATTGATGGAGAAGTGCGAGCATTAGACATGAAAACTGCATTGCTACCATAGTTTAGTTTTTAATTTAACATATATTTGAGGGAAGTCTACGTATATTTGAGGGAAATGAGTTACCGTATTTCCCGGCAATAATAATAATAATAATGGATGGGATTTATATAGCGCCTTTCTAATACTCAAGGCGCTTTACATCGCATTATTCATTCACTCCTCAGTCACACTCGGTGGTGGTAAGCTACTTCTGTAGCCACAGCTGCCCTGGGGCAGACTGACGGAAGCGTGGCTGCCATTCTGCGCCTACGGCCCTCCGACCACCACCAATCACTCACACACATTCACACACATTCACACACAGGCAAAGGTGGGTGAAGTGTCTTTCCCAAGGACACAATGACAGCATGCACTCCAAGCGGGATTCGAACCGGCCACCTTCCGGTCGCCAGCCGAACACTTAGCCCATTGTGCCATCTGTCGTCCCAAAGACGCACCACCATTTGAGTTGCTAAATTTTGAAAAAAATGATGGCGGGACAGAATCGAGGGTTTGGTTTAGTCCAGGGGTCCGCAGCCTTTTTTGCCTAAGGGCCAGGACCCTCCAGGACTAGCTGCAGTTCCCAGGTCACCTGCGCGCCCCGGGTCTAGCTGCAGTTCCGCTGTCCGGGCCCGGCAGCCGCTCACAGCCACCCGAGCTCTGGGTGAGTTTTTAAATGTGAATATCTCATAACTAAACATTTGTGGGTTAGCAGTGTATTGCATCAATCCACTCATTTTTAAATCGTTCTACAACAAATTTCATAAACAAGGATAACACTTTTTATTTCTGTCATTTATGGTAAGATTTACATAATGAATTGTTTTATGTGTGAGATATACAGGGTGTTCAGAACAAAGACGGCAGTTCTTTGACAAGTACTCCGTAGTTCCCTATAGGAGATCTTATCAACAAGTATTCTGGACCCACTGTCAACATCTGAAATTACAGTAAAATATCATATAGAATTAACTTATAAGAACAAATCTGATTATAACTACATAACTGCAGAATGGATGATATGTCACTTAATTGCAATTGTTTTCAGGGGTGGGGAGAGACATGTATATTGAAGATGCATTTTTCCTCTAGTAGGTCAATTTATGCCTACTGAATATATTCTGTATTCATGCCTACTATATTCTGTTGTGCTGAAGCAAAGCAAGAATTTCATTGTCCTATCTGGGACACATGACAATAAACTCTCTTGACTTGACTTGATTTATCTTAAATGTAGAAGAGCTTACAATACCATGCATGCCTTACGACAAGAACAAAACCAAAAATGTACAGCAGTGTAAAAATTGATACCTTTATTATTGTTTAAGAAGAAACTGCAGATGCTGGAATATCGAAGGTAGACAAAAATGCTCCAGTATTTTTGTCTACCTTTATTATTGTGCTAAGTCTAGATCTATAAAAGAAGACTTTCTAATAACTTGCTCATGTACCAAAAAATGTCTTATATAATATAATACATTGTCGGGATCATAAGAATAGATTTATATATGTTACAGTCATCATACATTGGGAAGGAAATTAAGGCTTTAATGTGTGCTCCTCATGGCATGTCGTTGTTCCCTGTAACTCTATTTATCATGTATTTTAAACACCATTGATCCGTGTACATTGTGTATATTTAACACAATTTATCATGTATTTTAAACACCATTGATCCGTGTACATTGTGTATATATATATAATAATTTAATTTATTAGAAGTAGTGTACATTACAATAATATGCCAAAAATAACATAACACATTTCCTGTACCACTTCATATTTTAAACTTTAAAAAGCAGAAAAGTAAAGAGAGTGAAATAGGATAGTAAGTGTGTGAAAGAGTGATCAAAAGAGACCCTTAGACACGAAAAATTCGAAAAAGAATTAAGAAGTAAGCCATAGAAAAAGAAAAAGAGAAAAAGAAAACAGAAGATATATTAAAAGTAAAAAAAGAGATAAAAGGGATATACCAACATTGTATATATTTAATAGCATTTATCGTGTATTTTAAACATTATTTCAAACCGGCTTAAACACAATTAATCCGTGCACATTGTGTATATTTAACACAATTTATCCTATATTTTAAACATTATTTCAAACCGGCTTAAACACAAGCCGATTCGGGATCTCCGCTGCTTGGAGGTCCTGAATCGGCTGCCTCCTACCGGAGACCGGGGCTTCATGATGTTATAGGCCGCGGGCCGACGCTTTTCTCCGGCGAGGAATTCCAGACTCCGTGAGGGAAAGAGTATGCTGCCCCCCGCGACTAGAAGCTCTGTACACCGCGGCTTCAGAGTGTTATAGTCCGCGGGCCAGCGATCAGAACAATTCTTCTGGCGACCCCCGGCTCCGCGATCTGAGCTATAGGAAGAGATCGGCCTCAAGACAGAAAGTTCTTTGTTCTTACCTTTCGTCTTTAGTGGGGAACCTGAAGAAACACTGCTATAAAGTGCTTGAATCGCTTACATTGGCGATTCGAGCACTATAGCAGAATGGCTCGCTACGCGTGTAGATTTGGGCGCCATGACAGATGCCCATTCAAAAAAAACCCAAATATCTATGATTCCCAAAATGGCGCGCCACAAATTACCCATGAGCCCATGACCGTACTACAGCTTTTTCGTCGAGTGGTTTATCTTGCTCCTCTATAATCTTTGCTTTACGGTAATGGCCGCTCGTCGGTACTCGGGGCTCTCGTGGACGTTTTTCAACACGTTGAAAAATCTTCACAAGTCTTCCCGAACTTACCGCGTTTCCCGAGTACCTGCTGTTAGCGTTACGAGCCGCTAAGAGACGTCCCCGAGCACCGACGTACCCGCTACGTTCATTCTACGTGCTTACCACGAGTTTGATTTGATTTTAAACTCGGGAGAGCACTTGAATGAACTCGTACAGTGGGACAGGGCCATTACCTGGGAATTAAAGTCACCCATACCATGGGAGGTTTACACAGCCATAACTTTAAATCATTATTAGAACAAACAACACAGGACTTCAAAAAATGGTCAACACTACCACTCTCGTTAGTAGGCCGCATCAATATCGTTAAAATTACAATTTTACCTAGATTTCTTTATCTTTTTCAAATGATCCCCATATTCATACCTTGGACAACTTTTCAGCAATTAGATAGACTAATCCCATCATTTATTTGGAACAATTCAAATCCCAGGATGAAGAAAATATACTTGGAAGTTCCTAAAAAGGCGGGTAGTCTAGGTTTGCATCACTTTATCTATTACTACTGGGCGGCAAATATTGTAAAAGTTTTACATTGAACATATTCATATGAGAGTAAACAGGGCACAGACTGGACACAGATGGAACTCCTATCTGACCCTCTACCGATAATCACCTGCTCACTACCTTATAATCGCAAAATACAAATGACAAACCTGGTGGTTAAACCCTCACTTAAAATATGGCTACAGTTCAGGAAACATTTTGGACTAAAAGGTACCAGCAGGCTTTCCCCGATGGCAAATAATCGATTTTTTACATCCTCCATGTTAGATACGGCGTTTTCATATTAGCATAGGAATGGACTGGTATATTTTTGTGACTTGTTTCGTTCAAACCTTGTCTGTTTGAATGACAATAAAAGGCATTCTATTCTATTCTATTCTATTCTATTCTAAAACAGATAACCTGGGACAAAACTAAAGCGACATTGGAGAGGGACCTGGGTGTGGAGCTTTCTGATGAGGTGTGGTGAGAGAGCTTAATTTGTATACACACCTCTTCGCTGTGTATACGACATGGGTTGATCCAATTTAAAGTGCTCCACCGTCTTCATTATTCAAGAGACAAACTTGCCAGAATCTTTTCTACCACACATCCTGGCTGCCCTAGATGTGGCCATAGTCTAGCCTCTGTAGGACACATGTTTTGGACATGTCCACCTCTCAACAGCTACTGGGGAAACATATTTGAGGTATTCTCCCATATCTGCAGACAGACTATAAATCCTGACTTGCACACAGCTATCTTTGGAATACCAGCCCCCAAACTAAGCTTACAAATTTACAAGCAAATGCTTTAGCATTTGCATCATTGCTTGCTCGCAGGCTTATTCTTTTCAACTGGAAGTCAAAAAAAGCTCCATCTTTTTTGCAGTGGTTAAAGGAGGTGCTCTCCTTTTTACCCTTGCGAATGATCAGGTATAAACGGTGTAAGGCAACAAAAACTCATATGTCAGGCTGTTATTCATTGATTACAGCTCGGCATTTAACACAATCATCCCCTCCAAGCTGGTTACCAAACTCGCAGAACTGGGTCTCTGCGCATCCCTCTGCAATTGGATCCTCGACTTCCTCATTCACAGACCACAGTCTGTTCGTATTGGTGGAAATGTGTCAGCCTCGATAACAATCAGCACGGGAGCACCTCAAGGCTGCGTGCTCAGCCCCCTGCTGTACTCACTCTATACTCATGACTGCGTAGCCGGTCACAATGCGAACTCCATCATCAAGTTCGCTGACGACACCACTGTGGTTGATGGGCAGGGCCGGCCTTAGGAGGTGCGGGGCCCAATTGTGAACAATTTTGGTGAGTCCCAGGTTCCCAGCCAAGGTCTGTAGAATCAGAGAAATATAAATAAAGTCTATTATAGACTTTATATCTCTATGGTAGAATGGAAAGTAATCAAAATGTGTGCTTAAAAAGTGCCTGCGAGTTAATGGACCAAACAGATCTAAGCTACATTTTAATATAAAATTGCATACATGTAAGCCTACAAGTAACAAACAAAATGTGTAGATCACCTCTGAAAAGTACATAGTTACAAACCACTTGTTTTAGTAACTGAAAAAAAAATGTAATTTAATTAACTAGATCCTGGAAAACCAACAACCATTGGCAAAAAACCAGTCCAGGCATTAAATTTTGGGCTTCAGCCCCATCCTACCCTTTCGGGCTTTGATTGCTGCAGACGTTTTTGAGTGGAAGACTTGCTATAAAACACGGATTTTACGATTTAACTACTTGGTTTCCCTCCCAAGTTGACTCTCTCCAACTTTCCCCATGAGAGCTCGCTTAAACCAAATATACATTTTTTTACATTTGGCCGCTTCTCTCCAGAAGCTGGTAAATCCAAATCCAGACATATATTGAAAGTTGAGTGGTGTTTTCCACATATAGATGTGTTGTCTGTACGCAAAACATCATTGCAACATAATATGTTTGCTCAGTTTCAACTGTCTGGTGCCCTCCCATCCTCCCATACTGTGAAATGATTTATTAAAAATATTAATACATTTTTTTTCAGAAAACAAAATTCAGAATTTAAGTGCATTATTGGAAACAAATTATCTTTTTGGGATTTCTATTAACATTCATAAATTATAAATGAGTCATATTATTATTGCCTTTTTTTATGAGAAAGTTATCTTTCTTGCTTTTTTCTCTGCAAGGTCTTTTAGAATTTTGTCTAAGTTTAAACTGCCAATTTCAGATTCAACGGACATAATTGCCAAACTGTTCAAACGTTCTTGCTGAATTGATGATCTCAAGTAAGTTTTGATCAGTTTCAGCTTGGAAAAACTCCTTTCTCTAGATGCCACAGTCACAGGGATTGTCAAGAAAACAACTGGGATTGTCAAGATAATTACTGCAAAATACTAAGCAGCCTTGATTTGCAAAATGATTTCCTGTAAAACAGCTTGACCCATTATATTAATAAGCTCATTTTGGATTCTTTTTCCTAAATAATGATCATTTATTTCCTTATTCTGGATTTTTCACAGATGATCTTGTGTTACTGGATCAAACTTTCCTAGCAACTCAATAACACCAAGGACATTTCCATTATGTGGTCCTCAGATCCGCGGAATGGCAAGTTTCTTTCTGCCAGGAATTATACAGTGGCTAACAGTCGCTCAAAAACTTGATGCCAGCATTTTGCTTCTGGTCTGATTAGTTTTTCTATCACTTCATCAATAGTCTTTTCAACAGATAATCTTTGCTGCAGTTCACAGCAACTGAGCATAGCTTGCAAAAGCTTTTTGGAGTTCTCATGCTCAGCTAGTCTTGTATGAATGTTCGGCCAGTTATTAAAACCACAACTTGCAAGTGCATTTGCTGGGTTATTATCAAAAAACTTGCAGTAGTAACAGGAGATTTTATCACTTGATACAGAGTATATTAGCCATGAACGATCTACAATTTCACCATTTGGTAGTTTTCTTTTGCAGTGAAATTTTGAAAAACGTGATCGACTCTCATTCTTGGGGAAAAATTCTACTATAATTGTAGGTGGTCCTTTTTTCACTAAATAGTCCCTGACACTCTGACTTATCATTTCTGGCCATGTTGCAGGATCAACTGTTAATTCTACAAAACTGGCAGATTTTAAATTCCCGTTCTCCCTTGCCTCAGAGGCACCAGCAGTCATGTCAACATATATCGGGTGGGCGGCGCGACTGACGCGATTGCCACTTTCATTTCACTGCACATCTCGTATGTGTATGTGACAAATAAACATGACTTGACTTGACTTGACTTGACGTCGCAGCGGCCTCTGCAGTCCGTCTGTCGTTTTTTTTGTTGTTGTCTCATTTGAATGTAGCTTAAAGTGCTTTTTTATTTTTAACTGGGTATGTGTGTGGGGGCGGGGGGTTGGGGGTGGGGTGGGGAAACTTTTAAAATCTCCCCTGCACGGAGAAACCGACCTTTTCCCTGTCAGGTCTCCCTTGTCGTTGTGGCCTAGCACCGTGGAGCGGCCTCCAACCGGAACGACCTGGGGCTCCAGTCGCGGAGCTGCCGACCTACTTACCATCGCGGAGCTGGCCGAGTTCGGAGCGGGAGGAGCGGTGGTGGCGCGCTGCTGTGACCCGACCCCGGAGATTCGGAGGCTCCAACCGCAGGTCTGGTGGACAGTAACACCGGGAGCCCACGGGTCCTTGGTGGGAGTCCGCTTTTCGGGGCTTCCGCAACGGCCACTTCTCCCGCCCGAGTTGCGTGGTTGAAAATTACCTGGAGCGGGGCCTTACATCGCCCGGCGCGGCTTTAAATGGCCACGGGACTTCCTAGCACACGCCGGGGGCTCCAACACCAAGATCCGGAGCGCGGCCTTGCATCACCCGGCGTGGCTTTAATGGCCGCGGGACACTTACCATCGCTCGCCGGGGGCTTTGACTCTGACATCGGGAGGAGAATGAGGAGTGCAGAGGAGAGATAAGACTTTGCCTTCCATCACAGTGAGGAGGAGATTCACTGTGATGGATGTTTGTGTAAATTGTGTTGTGTCTTGGTTCTTTTTCTTGTATGTATGACTGCAGAAACCAAATTTCGTTTGAACCTCAATGAGGTTCAAATGACAACAAATAAATTGTATCATTGTATTGTATCAACAGGCGAGTTTCCTTGTTTGTCAAATTCAACACTTTCGAAATGGCCAATCTCACTTTCAGTAAATAAATTACCACTTTCATTGTCTTGCATAACTTCTTCAGACTGGCTTCCTTCGGTGTTATCATCTTCACTGTGTTGTGGCTCCACTTGCTCTTCTACATTTTCTGAGATAGTTTTGCTGAAATACTTATCTAATGCACCTTTCTCCTTTTCTGCTTCGGCCTTCTTTGCCTTCACTCAAATATGTTCTGCCGATGTCCCTTAGTCTTTTACTCATATTTACAGAAACCACAGAAATCTCTGTAGAACCAGCAATGTGGTGTTACATATATATTGCAATGTGTTGTTGTGTGTACTTGACGAGCCGAGAGTAGATTACTCTAGCGCGGGGCCCCCTTAGGCGCGGGGCCCAATTGGGAGCAATTGGTCCAATTGGCTTAAGGCCGGCCCTGTTGATGGGGATGAGTCAGAGTATAGAAGAGAGATCGAGCAACTGTCCATATGGTGCCAGCACAATAACCTGGCCCTCAACACCAGCAAAACCAAGAAACTGATTGTGGACTTTGGAAGGAGTAGGATGGGGACCCACGGTCCCGTTTATATCAACGGGTCGGTGGTTGAAAGGGTCAAGAGCTTCAAATTCCTGGGCGTGCACATCTCTGAAGATCTTTCCTGGTCCGAGAAAACGAATGCAATTATCAAGAAAGCACATCAGCGCCTCTACTTCCTGAGAAGTTTACGGAGAGTCAGTTTGTCAAGGAGGACTCTCTCTAACTTCTACAGGTGCACAGTAGAGAGCATGCTGACCGGTTGCATCGTGGCTTGGTTTGGCAATTTGAGCGCCCTGGAGAGGAAAAGACTACAAAAAGTAGTAAACACTGCCCAGTCCATCATCGGCTCTGACCTTCCTTCCATCGAGGGGATCTATCTCAGTCCTGCCTTAAAAAGGATGGCAGTATCATCAAAGACCCACACCATCCTGGCCACACACTCATCTCCCTGCCCGCTCTCCACTACCCCCCTCCTCTTCTCACCTCCTCCTCTCTCCTCCCTCCATCTCCTCCATCCCTCCCCTCCCTCCCTCTCTCCCCTCTCCTCTCTACCCGTCACAGGGGACCACCTCCTCTCCGTGTCCGTGGCCCGAACATTTGTAACACTGTCGGAAGCCACAATCGGCTGATCACCCACTGCTTTTGGCAGCTCAGCAAAGAGCATATAGGATCTTTGCTCCTCGGATCGCTCGTACCTCGCTCGAGTCCCCGCGACCTGCCGCCATGCTGCACTCCTCTCTCTCTCTCTCTCCCCCCTCCTCTCTCGCTCCCCCCTCTCTCTCTCCCTCTCCCCCTCCTCTCTCTCTCCCCCTCTCTCTCCCTCTCCCCATCCTCTCTCTCTCCCCACTCCTCCCCTCCACCCCCTCCCCACCCTCCCTCCCCTTAAACCCCCCTTCCCTTCAACCCCCTTCCTTCCACCACCTCCCCTCCACCCTCCCCCTCCCCCTCCCCCTCCCCCCTCCCTCTCCCCCTCTCTCCCCCCTCTGTATTTCTCCCCCCCTCTCTCTCTCCTCCCCTCACTCTCCCCTCGCTATGCGTCAGTGGATTGGGTGGTTATGGGGTAAAAGGAGAAAATTAATAATATTAATCTAATATCAAAGGGGGTAGTTAGCGTGTGTGTGTGTGGGGGTGGTTAGTGCGTGTGACGCCGCATGCCGCCCCCCCCCCCGCAACCGCGTGTTGGAGGAACAGACCCAACGGGTCTGCACTTGGTCTAGTTTTATTTTATTTATTTTTTCTCTTTCTCTTTTTTGAGCCTTGGGGATGGGGAGGGGGGTATATAAGTGTTTTACTGTTCTGTACTGTTTGTTGGTGTTCTGCGTAAATTTGTGTTTATAACTTGAAAACCAAAAATAAAGTTATTAAAAAAAATAGAACTAGAGGGCATTGGTTTAAAGTGAGAGAGGAACAATTTAATAGGAACCTGAGGGACAGCATTTTCACGCAGAGAATGGTGGGTATGTGGAATGAGCTGCCAGGGGAAGTAGGCAGGTAAAATGACAGCAATTAAAAGACAGTAGGTATTCAAAAGTGCTGGAGACACTCAGCGGGTGCGGCAGCATCTATGGAGCGAAGGAAATAGGCAATGTTTCGGGACAAAACCCTTCTTCAGAGGGGTTGAAGAAGGTCTGAAGAAGGGTTTCGGTCCGAAACGTTGCCTATTTCCTTCGCTCCATAGATGCTGCTGCACCCGCTGAGTTTCTCCAGCATTTCTGTCTACCTTCGATTTTCCAGCATCTGCAGTTCCTTCTTGAGCATTTAAAAGACATTTGGACAGGAAAGCATTAAAGGGATATGGGCCAAATGCGGATAAATGGGACTAGTTTGATGGGGCATCTTGATCTGCATGGACAAGTTGGGATGAAGGGTCTGTTTCCATGCTGTAAGACTATGACACGTTGTAGAAAGGGTGCAATTGCTCTGCAGAGGATTCAGGGGCGATTTATGAAGAAGTTGGCAGCGCTAAAAAAAAAATTACACTTTGAAGAAAAATTTGATAACTGGGATTGTATTCTCTCATTAAAACTTTCCCGAATAGTGAAAGGCTTGTGTTGTGTCTGGATAAGACTGTCCGTACAGTCACCACTAGAGGGCTCTGCCCCTACATGTATGTTTACTGGGAATGAGTCCACAGCCATTTTGGCTGGAATAAACCGACTGACTGACACTGTATAACATGAGTCTGTAATTAGTTACTATCCATCAAATACTACATCTGACGATGAGGATGGCTAGTTTAACTCTCGCTGCCCCATATCCATTCTTGGAAAGTTGGTTCGAAAGTTTCACCACATACTTGATCGCAAGCAGCCTGGAAGACGAGGCTATATCGGACGCTCGCCGCCGAGCGATCCTGCTGCATTGCCTCGGAACGGAGGACAGCGGATCTTTGCGCAGTTTGACAGTGCTGCAACGAGTAAGTACAGTGATGCTGTTATTGCACTTGGCAAATATTTTGGCCAAAGACAAGTGTGATGATAGAGAGATACCGTTTTCGCCAACGTTTACAGGGACATGGCGAACCAGTGAAGCAATTTGTTTCTTCATTGGTAGAACTAGCTGCAAAGTGCAATTTTGGGGCACTGACTGATGAGTTGGTGAGAGACCAGCTGATAGAAAAGACTTCTATCCTGCGGATCAGAGAGAGCCTTCTAATTGAGGCTCCCTTGCTCCCCCGAGGGACACTCTTTGCTCTTATGATGGCTCAACCATACCCACAATAGGTGACAGTTAGTGTTTGCTACAAAGGGGTCAAGCTCGATCGCTTCACATTCTACGTCGCAGAAGGAAAGAGTCTGATGGGAGTCAATTTGTTTGATCGACTACGTTTCAAGCTTCAGGACTCAACCGGCACGAACATCAATGTGATCAGTGACGCGGACTTTGGGCATGAGTATCCTTCCCTTTTCTCTGGTTTTGGGGTAGTTAAAGGTACTGCCACGCAAGAACAGTGAACTCAGACTTTGCATCGATCTCAAATCGGTCAACAAAGCCATCATTCCGGACAAATATCCTTTGCCAACAATACAAGAGCTGTCTGCGTCATTCCACGGTTCAACGGTGTTCACAAAACTAGACATGTGCCGAAGCTACCTTCAGGTACCACTGGCAGAACCCAGTCGGCATTTGATAGCATTCATCACACATGAAGGAGTATGTCAGTACCGTAGGATGCTGTATGGACTGTGCTCAGCGCCTAGTGAATTTCAAAAAATCGTGGCATTGGTTCTGTCAGGCATTGATGGAACACTCAACCTCCTCGATGATGTCGTCATCCATGGAAGGGACAAGGAGGAACACGATCGACGACTGGATTCAGTGTTAGCTCGTCTCGTGCAACACAACTTGACGCTCAACGCAGCAAAGTGCACATTTGCTGCATCCAAGATCGATTTTCTCGGGTACAGAGTGACAGCGACTGGAGTTGAGCCTACGCAGGACAATGTCCAAGCCATCAATGTGCTCCCCACCCCAACTAACGCAAAAGAGTAAGCTTCATTTCTGGGCACCACCAACTTCTACCGCAAGTTTATGCTGCATTACGCGCAGATTGCAGAACTGCTACAGAAGCTACTACGGATAGACACACAGTGGGAATGGACAAGTGAGCAGGACATCGTGTTCAACACGCTGAAAGACAAAATAGCATCTCTGCCTGTTCTCGCGCACTTTGACCCAAGTGCTGAGACGTACATCATAACAGACGCTTCCAGTATCGCGATCGGAGCGGTGTTATCACAGTGCATCCTTTCCTGATATCCAGTCAAGACAGCGATGGCAGTCAGCATTCAGCAAAGCAGCCAAATCCTGCTCGACGCTCTCATTTTCAGCTGTGAAGCCATAACCGTTATATTCACCGAGCAGTTATTTTTTTGGACATCCGTTTATTAACAGTCATGAAATTTGAAAGGACGTTGGACTGATTTCATATGGACTTATATTTGATTTGATAACTGGACTTAAATGATCGCCTTCATTTACAAGGAGGGGAAAATACGTTGTGTCTAGAAGACTGTCCTTACAGTCACCACTAGAGGGCTCTGCCCCTATATGTATGTTTTCGGGGAATCAGTCCGCATCCATCTTAAAAGCCGACTTACTGGCTCAGTACAACAGGAGTGGATTGTGAATTATTATCCGTCAAACACTACAGGAACGGGGTACTGATTGTGGATGATCAGCCATGATCACATTGAATGGCGGTGCTGGCTCGAAGGGGCGAATGGCCCACTGCACCTATTGTCCATTCTTCAGACTGAAGAAGGGTCTCGATCTGAAACGTCG
The DNA here is from genome assembly GCF_010909765.2 of Amblyraja radiata. Taxonomy (NCBI): domain Eukaryota; kingdom Metazoa; phylum Chordata; class Chondrichthyes; order Rajiformes; family Rajidae; genus Amblyraja; species Amblyraja radiata. The sequence continues at coordinate 109,109,257 of NC_045957.1, forward strand.
CCTATTCCTTCGCTCCATAGATGCTGTCTCACCCGCTGAGTTTCCCAAGTTTTTTTGTCTACCTTCGATTTTTCCAGCATCTGCAGTTCTTTCTTAAACAAAGGAATCTGAGTGGTAACTTTTCCACACAGAGGGTGTGTGTATGGAATGAGCTGCCGGTGGAGGTAGTTGAGGCAGGGACTATCGCAATGTTTAAAAGATACTTGGACAGGTACATGGATAGGACAGGTTTAGAGGGACATGGGCCATTGTAAGCAGTTTTCGGTCCCATATCTGAGGAAGGATGTGCTTGGCACTGAGAGGGTCCAGAGGAGGTTTACAAGAACGATCCCAGGAATGAGTGGGTTAATGTACGATGAGCATTTGTCTGCACTGGGCCTTGACTCGCTGGAGTTTCGAAGGGTGAGGCAGCATCTATGGAGCGAAGGAATAGACGACGTTTCAGGTCGAGACCGTTCTTTAGACCCGGAACGTCGCCTATTCCTTCTCTCCATAGATGCTGCGTCACCCGCTGAGTTTCTCCAGGTTTTTTGGCCATCTTCAAATTTTCCAGCATCTGCAGTTCTTTCTTAAACATAGGAGTCTGAGGGGTAACTTTTCCACACAGGGTGTGTGTATGGAACGAGCTGCCGGAGGAGGTAGTTGACGCAGGGACTATCGCAATGTTTAAAAGATACTTGGACAGGTACATGGACAGAGACAGGACAGGTTTAGAGGGACTTGGGCCATTGTGAGCAGTTTTGGGTCCCATATCTGAGGAAGGATGTGCTTGGCACTGCAGAGGGTCCAGAGGTTTACAAGAACGATCCCATGAATGAGTAGGTTAATGTACGATGAGCGTATGTCTGCACTGCGCCTGGACTCGCTGGTGTTTCGAAGAATGAGGTGCTGTCCTCATTAAAACTTTCCCGAATAGTGAAAGGCTTGGATAGAGTGGATGTGGAGAGGATGTTTCCACTAGTGGGAGAGTTTCGGACCAGAGGGCACAGCCTCAGAATTAAAGGCCGTTCTTTTAGAAAGGAGATGGGGAGGAATTTCTTTAGTCAGAGGGTGGTGAATCTGTGTGTCTCTGTGACTCCCCTCACCCAGCCATGCCCCCTCTCTTCCCTAGTCGTTCCCCACGGGCTTGACCATCCCACCCGGCATCACCGTCCCACCTGGCATGAACGAATGACCAGCTGGGGGTCACAAAGGACACTGCGGGGCATCAGTGGGGAGTGAGTGTGACTGAGGCAGCCATGTTGGTGCGGGGCATTTGCAGCAAGTGACTGACTGAGGGGAGGCTGCTGCCATCTTGGTGCAGGGCAATTTGTGGATGTGACTGTGACTGAAGAGTACGGAAGCCATCTTGGTGAGGGGTGTTTGTAGCAATGGCGACCATCTTGGTGAGGGACATCAACCACATTTTGTATTAGAGTGTGTTATATTGTATTATAATGTGTTATATTGTGTTAAGGTGTGTTATGGTGTACCATATTGTATTTGGGTGTGTGAACAATCGTGTGTCCTAGAGTATTATATTGTATTATGGTGCATTATGTATTATAGTGCATTAATACTTTATTCCTTAGAGTGCAGGAGGATGTGGGATGATCTTATAGAGGTGTACAAAATCATGACAGGAATAGATCGAGTAGATGCACAGAGTCTCTTGCCAGAGTAGGGGAATCGAGGACCAGAGAACATTGGTTTAAGGTGAAGGGGAAAGATTTAATAGGAATCTGTGGTTGACAAAAAAGCTGCAGAAATTCCACGGGTGAGGCAGCATCTATGGAGCGAAGGAATAGGCGACATTTCGGGTTGAGACCCTTCTTTAGACTGACCCTACTTCAGTCTGAAGAAGGGTCTCGACCAGAAACGTTGCTTATTCCTTCGCTCCATATATGCTGCCTCACCCTCTGAGTTTCTCCAGGTTTTTTGTCTACCTTCAATTTTTCTAGCATCTGCAGTTCTTTCTTAAACATTGGAGTTTGAGGGGTAACTTTTCCACAAAGAGGATGTGTGTATGGAATGAGCTGCCGGAGGAGGTAGTTGACGCAGGGACTATCGCATTGTTTGAAAGATACTTGGACAGGTACATGGATAGGACAGGTTTAGAGGGACATGGGCCATTGTGAGCAGTTTTGGGTCCCATATCTGAGGAAGGATGTGCTTGGCACTGCAGAGGGTCCAGAGGTTTACAAGAACAATCCCAGGAATGAGTGGTTTAATGTACGATGAGCGTTTCGCTGCACTGGGCCAGGAATTGTTGAGTTTGTAAGAATAAGGGGGTGGGATCCTCATTAAAACTTTCCCGAATAGTGAAAGGCTTGGATAGAGTGGATGTGGAGAGGATGTTTCCACTAGTGGGAGAGTCTCGGACCAGAGGGCACAGCCTCAGAATTAAAGGCCGTTCTTTTAGAAAGGAGATGAGGAGGAATTTCTTTAGTCAGAGGGTGGTGAATCTGTGTGTCTCTTTGACTCCCCTCACCCAGCCATTCCCCCTCTCTTCCTTAGTCGTTCCCCATGGGCTTGACCATCCCACCCGGCATCACCGTCCCACCTGGCATGAACGAATGACCAGCTGGGGGTCACAAAGGACACTGCAGGGCATCAGCGGGGAGTGAGTGTGACTGAGGCAGCCATGTTGGTGCGGGGCATTTGCAGCAATGACTGACTGAGGGGAGGCTGTTACTATCTTGGTGCAGGGCAATTAGTGGAAGTGACTGTGACTGAAGAATACGGAAGACATCTTGGTGAGGGGCGTTTGTAGCGATGGCGACCATCTTGGTGAGGGGCATCACCCACATTTTGTATTATAGTGTGTTATATTGCATTATAGTGTGTTATATTGTGCTAAGGTGTGTTATAGTGTATTATATTGTATTTGGGTGTGTTAAACATCATGTGTGATAGAGTATTATATTGTATTACGATGCGTTAAGTATTATAGTGCATTATAACTTTATTCCTTGGAGCGCAGGAGGATGAGGGATGATCTTATAGAGGTGTACAAAATCATGACAGGAATAGATCGAGTAGATGCACAGACTCCCTTGCCAAAGTAGGGGAATCCAGGACCAGAGGACATCGGTTTAAGGTGAAGGGGAAAAATTTAATAGGAATCTGAGGTAGACAAAAAAGCTGGAGATATTCAGCGGGTGAGGCAGCATCTATGGAGCGAAGGAATAGACGATGTTTCAGGTCGAGACCATTCTTTAGACCCGGAACGTCGCCTATTCCTTCGCTCCATAGATGCTGCGTCACCCGCTGAGTTTCTCCAGGTTTTTTGTCTACCTTCAATTTTTCTAGCATCTGCAGTTCTTTCTTAAACATTGGAGTTTGAGGGGTAACTTTTCCACACAGAGGATGTGTGTATGGAATGAGCTGCCGGAGGAGGTAGTTGACGCAGGGACTATCGCATTGTTTGAAAGATACTTGGACAGGTACATGGATAGGACGGGTTTAGAGGGACATGGGCCATTGTGAGCAGTTTTGGGTCCCATATCTGAGGAAGGATGTGCTTGGCACTGCAGAGGGTCCAGAGGTTTACAAGAACAATCCCAGGAATGAGTGGTTTATTGTACGATGAGCGTTTGGCTGCACTGGGCCAGGAATTGTTGAGTTTGTAAGAATAAGGGGGTGGGATCCTCATTAAAACTTTCCCGAATAGTGAAAGGCTTGGATAGAGTGGATGTGGAGAGAATGTTTCCACCAGTGGGAGAGTCTCGGACCAGACGGCACAACCTCAGAATTAAAGGGCATTCCTATAACCATATAATAACCATATAACAATTACAGCACGGAAACAGGCCATCTCGACCCTTCTAGTCCGTGCCGAACACATAATCTCCCCTAGTCCCATATACCTGCGCTCAGACCATAACCCTCCATTCCTTTCCCATCCATATAACTATCCAATTTATTTTTAAATGATAAAAACGAACCTGCCTCCATCACCTTCACTGGAAGCTCATTCCACACAGCTACCACTCTCTGAGTAAAGAAGTTCCCCCTCATGTTACCCCTAAACTTCAGTCCCTTAATTCTCAAGTCAATGACAGGAATAGATCGGGAGACGCACAGAGTCTCCAGCCAGAGTAGTATAGAAAGGAGATGGGGAGGAATTTCTTTAGTGAGGGGATGGTGAATCTGTGTGTCTCTGTGACACCCCTCACCCAGCCCTGCCCCCTCTCTCCCCTTGTTTCTCCCCACGGGCTTGACCATCCCACCCGGCATCACGGTCCCACCCGGCATGAACGAATGACCTGCTGGGGGTCACAAAGGACACTGCGGGGCATCAGCGGGGAGTGAGTGTGACTGAGGCAGCTATGTTGGTGCGGGGCATTTGCAGCAAGTGACTGACTGAGGGGAGGCTGCTGCCATCTTGGTGCAGGGCAATTAGTGGAAGTGAATGTGACTGAAGATTACGGAAGCCATCTTGGTGAGGGGCGTTTGTAGCAATGGCGACCATCTTGGTGAGGGGCATCAACAACATTTTGTATTATAGTGCGTTATATTGCATTATAGAGCGTTATATTGTGTTAAGCTGTGTTATAGTGTATTACATTGTATTTGGGTGTGTTAACAATCATGTGTCATTGAGTATTATATTGCATTATGGTGTGTTACGTATTATAGTGCATTATAACTTTATTCATTGGAGCGCAGGAGGATGAGGGATGATCTTATAGAGGTGTACAAAATCATGACAGGAATAGATCGAGTAGATGCACAGACTCCCTTGCCAAAGTAGGGGAATCCAGGACCAGAGGACATCGGTTTAAGGTGAAGGGGAAAAATTTAATAGGAATCTGAGGTAGACAAAAAAGCTGGAGATATTCAGCGGGTGAGGCAGCATCTATGGAGCGAAGGAATAGACGATGTTTCAGGTCGAGACCATTCTTTAGACCCGGAACGTCGCCTATTCCTTCGCTCCATAGATGCTGCGTCACCCGCTGAGTTTCTCCAGGTTTTTTGGCCATCTTCAAGTTTTCCAGCATCTGCAGTTCTTTATTAAACATAGGAGTCTGAGGGGTAACTTTTCCACACAGGGTGTGTATGGAACGAGCTGCCGGAGGAGGTAGTTGACGCAGGGACTATCGCAATGTTTAAAAGATACTTGGACAGGTACATGGACAGAGACAGGACAGGTTTAGAGGGACTTGGGCCATTGTGAGCAGTTTTGGGTCCCATATCTGAGGAAGGATGTGCTTGGCACTGCAGAGGGTCCAGAGGTTTACAAGAACGATCCCATGAATGAGGAGGTTAATGTACGATGAGCGTTTGTCTGCACTGCGCCTGGACTCGCTGGTGTTTCGAAGAATGAGGTGCTGTCCTCATTAAAACTTTCCCGAATAGTGAAAGGCTTGGATAGAGTGGATGTGGAGAGGATGTTTCCACTAGTGGGAGAGTTTCGGACCAGAGGGCACAGCCTCAGAATTAAAGGCCGTTCTTTTAGAGAGGAGATGGGGAGGAATTTCTTTAGTCAGAGGGTGGTGAATCTGTGTGTCTCTGTTACTCCCCTCACCCAGCCATGCCCCCTCTCTTCCCTAGTCGTTCCCCATGGGCTTGACCATCCCACCCGGCATCACCGTCCCACCTGGCATGAACGAATGACCAGCTGGGTGTCACAAAGGACACTGCAGGGCAGTGAGTATGACTGAGGCAGCCATGTTGGTGCGGGGCATTTGCAGCAATGACTGACTGAGGGGAGGCTGCTGCCATCTTGGTGCAGGGCAATTAGTGGAAGTGACTGTGACTTAAGAATACGGAAGACATCTTGGTGAGGGGCGTTTGTAGCAATGGCGACCATCTTGGTGAGGGGCATCAACCACATTTTGTATTATAGTGTGTTATATTGCATTATAGTGCGTTATATTGTGTTAAGGTGTGTTATAGTGTATTATATTGTATTTGGGTGTGTTAAACATCATGTGTGATAGAGTATTATATTGTATTATGATGCGTTACGTATTATAGTGCATTATAACTTTATTCCTTGGAGCGCAGGAGGATGAGGGATGATCTTATAGAGGTGTACAAAATCATGACAGGAATAGATCGGGAGACGCACAGAGTCTCTTGCCAGAGTAGGGGAATCGAGGACCAGAGGACATCGGTTTAAGCTGAAGGGGAAAGATTTAATAGGAATCTGAGGTAGACAAAAAAGCTGGAGATATTCGACGGGTGAGGCAGTATCTATGGAGCGAAGGAATAGGCGACGTTACACGTCGAGACCCTTCCCGATGTTGGGGGAGTCCAAAACCAGGGGCCACATTTTAAGAATAAGGGGTAAATAATTTAGAACTGAGATGAGGAAACACTTTTTCACACAGAGAGTTGTGAGTGTGGAATTCTCTGCCTCAGAGGGCGGTGGAGGCTGGTTAGAGCTCTTAAAGATAGCGGAGTCAGGAGATATGGGGAGAAGGCAGGAACGGGGTACTGATTGTTGATGATCAGCCATGATCACATTTGAGTGGCTGTGCTGTGGCTCCAAGGGGCGAAAGGTCTACTGCACCTATTGTCTATTCTTTGGATTGACCCTTCTTCAGTCTGAAGAAAGGTCTCGACCCGAAACGTCGCCTATTCCTTCGCTCCATAGATGTTGCCTCATCCGCTGTGTTTCTCCAGCTTTTATGTCTACCTTCGATTTTTCCAGCATCTGCAGTTCTTTCTTAAACATAAGAGGGGTAACTTTCCCACACAGAGGGTGTGTGTATGGAACGAGCTGCTGGAGGAGATAGTTGAGGCAAGGACTATCGCAATGTTTAAAAGACTCTCGGACAGGTACGTGGATTGGACAGGTTTAGAGGGACATGGGCCATTGTGAGCAGTTTTGGGTCCCGTATCTAGTGAGAGAGTCTCGGACCAGAGGGCACAGCCTCGGAATTAAAGGTCGTTCCTTCAGAATTGAGATGGGGAGGAATTTCTTTAGCCAGAGGTTGGTGAATCTGGGATTCTTTGCCACAGAAGGCGGCGGAGGCCAAGTCAGTGGGTGTTTTTAAGGCAGAGATAGATAGATAGATAGATAGATAGATAGATAGATAGATAGATAGATAGATAGATAGATAGATAGATAGATAGATAGATAGATAGATAGATAGATAGATAGATAGATAGATAGATAGATAGATAGATAGATAGATAGATAGATAGATAGATAGATAGATAGATAGATAGATAGATAGATAGTTGATTGTTACGGGCGTCAGGGGTTGTGGGGAGAAGGCAGGAGAATGGGGTTAGGACGGGGAGACAAATTACCCGTGATTGTATGGCGGAGTGGACTCGATGGACAGAATGGCCTCATTCTGCTCCCGGAACTTGTGAACCGATCGAGATCCTGTCGCCATCCAGGCGGATGTGAGGGTGGGGGTTGTACAGATGTTTTATTCTGGTAGTCAATGCAGATGTGCTGATTTAATGTTTATTTATGCTCTCTCCCACCCTCCCTCTCTCTCCTCTCTCTCCCCCCTTTTCTCTTGCCCTCTTTCTCTCTCCCCTCCCTCTCTCCCTCTCTCTACTCCTCCCTCCCTCCCTCTCTCCATTTCTCCCTCCATCCCTGCCTTCCTCCCTCTCTCTCTGCCTTCCTCCCTCTCTCTCTCTCCATCCCTCCCTCTTGCCACAGCTAACAAGCACAAGCCATCGATTGAGACCAAGGAATAGTGATGGAAAATGACTAAACGATCTTTCTAAATCCACCACTTTTCGCCATTGATAAAGATGTTGCCTCCATCATGCAGGTGAAGCGGGAGGTGGGAGATGGGGGTGGGGGGGGGGATGGGTTGGGGGATGGTGGGGAACTTAGATTAATTTTTATCTCTTGCCCCCTTCTCTCCATGTCTATCTCCCCCCTCTCTCTCCCCCTCTTTCTCTCCCCTCTATCTCCATCTCTCCCCCTCTCTCCCCCTCTTTCTCTCCCCTCTCCATCTCTTTCTCTATTCCTCCCACCCTCTCTCCCACCCTCTCTCCCTCTCCCCTTCTTTCTCCCCCCTCGCTCCCTCTATCTCACTCTCCCCCTCTTTCCATTTTCTCTCCCTCTCTCTTTCTCTCTCCCCTTTCTTCTCTCTCTCCCCCTCTCCATCTCTCTCTCCCCCTCTCTATCCCCTTCTCTCTCCATCTCTTTATCTCTCCCTCTCCCCCTTTCCCGCTCTCCACCCTCCCCCTCTCTCTCCCCTTCTATATCTCTCCCTCTATCTCTCTCTCCCTCTCTCTCACTCTTTCTCTCCCCCTCTCTTCCTCGTTCTCTCCCCCACTCCCTCTCCTTCCCTCCCCCTCTCTTTTCCCTTCTCTCTCCTCCTCTCCCCCTCCCCCCCCCCTCTCTCCCCCTCTCTCCCCTTTTTTTCCTCCCCCTCTCCCCCCCTATCTCTCTCACCTTCTCTCCCCCTTTCTCTCCCCCCTATCTCCCTCTAACTATCCCCCCTCTCTCTCTCCCTTTCTCTCCATCTCTTTCTTACTCTCTCTCCCTTTCTTTCTCACTCTCCCCGTCTCTTTCTCTCTCCCCCTCTCTCTCCCCCCCTACCCCTCTCTCTTTCCCTCTCTTCGCCCTCTCTCCCACTCTCTCTACCCCTCTCCCTCTCCTTCTCTCCCCCTCTCTCTCCCCCTCTCCATCTCTCTAATCCCCCTCTACCCCCCTCTCCCTCCCTCTCTTTTTCACCCTCTTTCTTCCCCCCCCTCTCTCTCCCCTATCTCTCTCACCCTCTCTCCCTTTCTCTCCGTCTCCCCCTCTTTCTCTCCCCCCTCTCCCTCTCTCTCGCCAGTTCTCTCCATCTCTTTCTAACTCTCTCTCCCTATCTCTCTCTCTCTCCCCCTCTCTCTCCATCTCTTTCTCTCTCCCCCCTCTCCCCCCCCCCCTCGCTCTCCCCCTCTCTCTCTCTCTCTCTCTCTCTCTCCCCCTCTTTCTCTTCTCTCACATCTACATTGATAATGACGGTAAGCAGAGAGAGAGAAAGAGAGAGAGAGAGAGAGAGAGAGAGAGAGGGGGGGAGAGAGGAAGACTTTAGATTAATTTAGTTTAGTTTATTATAATCACGTGTATCGAGGTACAATGAGAAGCTCTGTTGTTGGGTGCTATCCAGTCAGTGGAAAGACTATAAATCGAGCCTCCCCTCTCACTCCTCTCTCTCTCTCTGTCCTCCTCAGAGAACGACCTTGCACACTACGCGCTCACGCTCCACGGCCCACGAATGACGTTCCTCAATTGGCACCAACTTGGAGAAAGCCGACCCGTCAAATTTGGTTGGTATCTTGAGCAGGTGCAGGGCCGGGGGAGTTGGGAGGATGGCAAATTTGGGGGCATAGGCAAAGTTTTTTCCCCCTCATCGTATCCCCTACCCTCCCCAGACAAAATGACTTCATGGTGGCCATTTTAAGCCGCCCATTTCCTCCCTCTCGAAATGGCCGCCTCAAAGCTGGTTGGAAAGTGTCGTGGGAGGGCTGGATCAGGGAGGGAAGAGGTGGGGGGAAACACGGATCACACTCCCTTCACCATCTTGCCCGCTGCTGGGGCAGTGTAGGGAGAGGGACGGGGGAGGGGAGAGACGAGAGGGAGGCTTCAGCGGGGGCGGCCATTTTAAGCCGCCCATTCCCTCCCTCTCAAAATGGTCGCCTAATGGCCTGTTTCCGCGCTGTATCTCTAAACTGGATTCTGTCCTGGTCCAGGCCTGGGATGGCAAGTGGCACCTCTACGCTCTGAGTCTCCAGTTTCCCACCATCATCTTCTATGTCGATTGAGTGATCTACGAACCGGCCTTGATTCTCGACAGTGGGCTCTTCCACCCGCCTCGTCCTAGCCCACGTCTCCTCATCGCAGCCTGCTGGAACGGTGAGCTACAACAACCCTTCTCCATCCTTCACTCCTCTCTCCCACACTCCCTCACTCTCTCTCCCTCACTCTCTCACCCTCTCCCTCTCCCTCCTCTCTCTCTCCACCCCACCCCCCCTCTCTCTCTATCTATTAAACCGAGGATAGACACAAATGCTGGAGTAACTCAACGTCACAGGCAGCAGCTTCTGGAGAGAAGGAATGGGTGACGGGTCAAGACCCTTCTTCAGACTTCGGTTTCAACCAGCGTCTACTGCAGTTCCTTCCTATATTCCCACTTTCTCTTTCCACCTCTCTATCGCTGTCTCTGTCTCTCTCTGTCACTGTCTCTCCCTGTCACTGTCTCTCTCTGTCTCTCTCTCTCTGTCTCTCATTCTGTCTCTGTCTGTCTCTATCTTTCTCTCTTTGTCTCTCACTGTCTCTCTCACTCTCTCTGCCTCCCTCCCTCTCTCTCTCTCTGTCTCTCTCTGTCTCCCTGTCTGTCTCTCTGTCTCTCTGTCTCTCTCTCTCTCGCTCTGACTCTCTTTCTGTCTCGCTCTGTCTCTCTCTCTCTCTATTCAATTTCAATTTCAATTAAAAAACTTTATTGGCATGATAAAAAAACATTGTTATATTGCCAAAGTATAAAACATTACATACATATTTCAAATGCATAAGTATAAATACAAGTATACAGTGCATGGATAGATATGTCCCTGTACATAAACTCGCAATAGGCCTATAGCCCTTTATTGATTGCTACACGTTCTTGCAGCTGTAAGCAGTACAACCCAATAGCAAGTTTAGCAATTTAATATTAGTTTCTTAGTGTTAGTCAATTAGTGTGTGCGTACATATGTGCATGTTGGTCATTCACCGTCTCTCAGGTTATGGCATGCTGTTACGTATTGTGCACCAAGATGTGCCGTATTTCCTTCGCCAAGGATTATTCTTAGTTTTGATGTATCATCTAGTTCTTTAAAATCAGGGGTTGCCACACTGAGTTTGTAAAAGTATGCTTTCCTTGTTTTGTCAATTTTTTTGCATTTTAGGAGGAAGTGCACCTCTGTTTCAACCTCATCTGTCAAACAGTGGCCGCATATTCTGTTTTTTCTTGGTTGCCAGAATCTCTTCTGTCTTCCTTTTTCAACTGCCAAATAGTGGTCACTTAACCTGTATTTGGTGAGGGTCTGTCTCTGCTTTATGTCTCTAACAGTTGAGATATAGTCTGCCAATTTATAATCTCTTTTTAGGGCACGGTAACATTCTAATCTGCTTTGACTTTTGGTTTCTTTATCCCAATGTTCCAAATACGTTTCTTTACATTGTTTGATAATTTGGTTCACTCTAACTGGTGATTGGGAGTCAGTATTGATCTGGGGCCAGTCAGGGTTTAACTGGATAGGGTTTAACTGAATAGGGGTTACTCGTTTCTGGGTTCCCCTCTTATGTTTGAAGGGCTTTAAATTGGAGGGTATCTGGGGGGCTAGATTTAAGGTGATTCCAAAAATTTAGTGCTCTTTTTTGGATATTTATTATCAGTGGGTATCTGCCTAATTCCGCCCTACATGCGTTTGTTGGTGTTTTCCTTTGGATACGGAGGATGTTCCGACAACATTCCGCATGCAGAGCCTCCGTTGTATGTTTTTCCCATTTACTATAACTATGGTGACTAAGCTTCACTACCATAAAGCGCAATAGGCTGGATTACACTGTCAAATATTTTAAGCCAGATTTTAATTGGAATTTGGATGTTGTAGAATCTTCTTTTTATTGCATCTCTCTCTCTCTATAACCATATAACCATATAACAATTACAGCACGGAAACAGGCCATCTCGGCCCTACAAGTCCGTCTCTTTGTCTTTCTCTGTCTCTGTCTCTTTCCCTCTCTTCCTCCATCTGTCTCTCTGTCTCTCTGCTCCTCTGTCTCTCTGTCTCTGTCTCACTGTCTCACTCTGCATTTCTGTTCAGTTCTGGGCACTGTGTTATAGGAAAGATATTGTCAAGCTTGAAAGGGTTCAGAGAAGCTTTACAAGGATGTTGCCAGGACTCGAGGGGCCTGAGCTACAGGGAGAGGTTGGGGCTGGCTGGGACTCTATTCCTTGGAGCGCAGGAGGATGAGGGGTGATCGTATGGAGGTGTACAAAATTACGAGGGTGATAGACAGAGGTAGACGCACAGAGTCCCTTGCCCAGAGTAGGGGAATCAAGGACCAGAGGACATAGGTTCAAGGTGAGAGGGAGGGGGGAATATTTAATAGGAATGTGAGGGGCAACTTTTCCACACAGAGGGTGGTGGGTGTATGGAACAAGCTGCCGGAGGAGGGAGGAGGGGAGAGAGAGAGAGGGATGGGGAGGGAGGGATGGGAGGGAAAGAGGAATGCCAGGAGGCTGACGGACTCCGTTCTCTCTGCAGGTACTGTGGACTCTCCCCCTGATCGCTTTCTGTGGATCTGCTGGCGGGAGTGACCATACGTGCGGCGAGTATCAATTCTCGAGAGGTGCTGGGGTGTCTGTATCCCTGCAAAGAGGGCCTCGATTTCAGCAACTTCTAGAGCCTGGGGAGAAAGGGATGAAGGTAGGAGGGGGGAGAGGAGAAGAGGGAAGGAGGTCAAAGTCAATTTTATTCGTCACATGTACCCGAAGGTGCAGTGAAATGAATTTGCCAGCAGCGATACACTTAAAAACAACACACAATACACAATAAGATTTAACACAAACATCCACTACAGCATTCTTCACTGTGGTGGAAGGCAACAAAGTTCAGCCAGTCCTCCTCCCTTGTTCACCCGTGGTCGGAGCCGGGAAAGGCCGCTCCAATCTGCGAGGCCACGAGGGAGGCGACGTGCAAAAAGTCGCCTCTACGTGGAGGAGGCGACCGAAAGCGGTTTCCCCCCCGTTCCCCTCCCACCACCCCATCACACAAGACACACCGAGAGACACCCAAACTAACATTAGACACACAAAACCCCAAAAAAGTAAAAATAACGAACATGCTGCTGGCAGGGCAGCCGACTCACAGCGCCCCCACCTATCAAGGGGGGAAATCACCAGACTGATTCCTGGGATGTCAGGACTTTCATATGAAGAAAGACTGGATAGACTCGGCTTGTACTCGCTAGAATTTAGAAGATTGAGGGGGGGTTCTTATTGAAACCTACAAAATTCTTAAAGGGTTGGACAGGCTAGATGCAGGAAGATTGTTCCCGATGTTGGGGAAGTCCAGGACAAGGGGTCACAGTTTAAGGATAAAGGGGAAATCCTTTAGGACCGAGATGAGAAAAACATTTTTCACACAGAGAGTGGTGAATCTCTGGAATTCTCTGCCACAGAATGTAGTTGAGGCCAGTTCATTTGCTATATTTGAGAGGGAGTTAGATGTGGCCCTTGTGGCTAAGGGGATCAGGGGGTATGGAGAGAAGGCAGGTACAGGATACTGATTGGGGATGATCAGCCATGATCATATTGAATGGCGGCGCAGGCTCGAAGGGCCGAATGGCCTACTCCTGCACCTATTTTCTATGTTTCAATGTTTCTATGAAAGGGGAGGGGGGAGGGGAGGAGAGGAAAGGAGAAGGGGGGAAAGGGGAAGAGGGGTGTGTAGGGTCCTTGCAATGTGTGAAATGCTTGGGTGATGTTTGAAGTGCTCTCTCCCCCTCTCCCTCTCCCAGCTCTCTCTCTCTCCCTCTCCGCTCTCTCTCCCCCTCCCCTCGCCAGATCCACATCAACCCATCGCAGACGCTCCTGGTCTTTAAAGGAGATGACGTCGAGAATATAAACCGCGCCATTGAACACGTGATTTACTGAAACGTGCTTCGCTTTGCTACACCGGGCGTACGTCCCTTCCAGCTCACCACCACCGTAAAGTGAAGTCTGTCCCATCTCTCCCTCTCTCTCTCACGCAAAAATGGTTGCACACCCCGTCACACTAAAATGGCCGCCAACGCCTTTTATGTTTACTCAACCGACTGCCATTTTACGCCCACCTACCAGCAGCCATTTTAACCTTGTGTGATGCCTCTTCATTGTGACGGCGGCCATTTTAACTCCGCGGTCATGTGGCGGCCATTTTAAGCACCCAGTGGTGTTGGCCATTTTAATTCCACCGTAACAGCAGCCATTTTAGTTTAGCGAGTTTTGTTTAGTTTATTGCCACGTCATCCTGAAACATTCCCTGAATCTCGAGGTGCGTGCGTCTGTGTACGTGTACGTACGTATGCGTACGTGTACGCCCGTGTGTACGTGTGCGTACGTGTGTACCTGTGTGTACATGTACGTGCGTGTGTGTACGTGTGTGTATGTGTGCGTGGGTTTGTATACGTGTGTGTACGTGTGCGTGCGTGTGTGTACGTGTGCGTGCATATGTGTACGTGCGTGTGTGTACGCGTGCGTGCATATGTGTACGTGCGTGTACGTGTGCGTATGTATGTTCGTGTGCATGCGTGTGTGCACATGTGTGTACATGTGTGTACGTGTGCGTACGTGTGCGTGCGTGTGTGCATGTGTTTGCGTGTGCTTACGTGTGTGTACATGTGATTGCTCGTGTGTATGTGTGTACATGTGCATGCGTGTGTGTAAGTGCGTGCGTGCGTGCACGTGTATGTACGCGGGCATGCTGGTGTGCGCGAGCGGACAGGGTTTCTGTGTTTAACCCTTTCTCTCCCCCCTCTCTCTCTTCCCCACCAGGTCAATGTCCTCCATTCTCTGGGTTCTCCAGCCAAGCCCAGCCACCTCCAGTCGTGTCACCAGTTTGTCCATTCCGCTTGCCGGCTCCACCATGAGATGGGTGGTCACCGACTCGCCGCCCCACACCGCTCCGGTCAGTTCCTGCGGGATCCAACCGAGGGTCGTGGGGGTCAGAGGGTGGGCTTGGGGGCCATCTACCGGGCCACCGGGGAATCAACGGAGGCACCGGGAGGTTGGGGGTCAATTGGTGTCATCAGGGGTCAATTGGGGTCGACGTAGGTCATCTGGGGTTGACAGAGGTCAGTCAGTGTCACTGGAGGGGCAATGAGGGTCAGCGGGGTCATTTGGAGTCAACTATGTCAAGGGGGGTTCAATTGGGGTCATCATGGGTCAGTTGGGGTCACCAAACCTTCCTAGGGGTCAAGGCGGGGTCACCAAGGTTCACTGGAGTTCAACAGGGGTTGTGCATTTGGGAAGAGAGTGCTTGCATCATTGTGAATCCCATGGGGGAGAGGTAGGGAGAGAGGGGGAGGGAGAGAGAGAGAGGGATGGAGAGAGAAGGGGGAGAGAGGAGAGAGGGAAAGGGGGGAGAGATGGGATCTTATTAACCTTTGACCCCTCTACCCATAGACCCCAGACCTTCGAGCTGCGGCAGGGGTCGTCCGAGGTCGCGGGAGGACATGACCCCGTGAACCTTGGCCTGGAGGCGGCGGCCGATCGCCGGTACTGACTGACCGACCCGACACCTCGTGACCTCGCCTCATCGCCGTGACCCTTAACCCAGAGACCACCACGAACCAGGGACCTGTGACCCTTGGTCTCGTTTTCCCTCTCCTCCCCTCCCCCTCCCTTCGCTTCCCCTCACCTCCCCTGGAGAGAAGGAGTGAAAGACGGAGGGAGTGGGAGGGGGAGGGAGGGAGAGAGAGGGAGTGAGAGAGGAAGGGGGGGCGAGAGAGAGAGAACGAGGGAAGGGGAGACGGGGAGGGGGAGTGGGGGGGAGGTAGACGGGGGGAGGGGGGAGGGGGGGCGAACGAGGGGGAAACAGGGGGGAGGGGGGAGGGAGAGACAAGAGGGAGGGAGAGACAAGAGGGGGGGAGAGACAAGAGGGGGGGAGAGACAGCGGGGGAGGGAGGGCGGGAGGGAGAACGGGAGGGAGAGAGAGAGGGAGAGAGGGAGAGTGGGAGGGAGAGACGGAGAGAGAGAGAGCTACTCTCTCTCTATCTTGCTCTCTCTCTCCCTCCCTTTTTGTCTCTCTTTTTTCTATCTCTCTCTTTTTTGCGTCGGTTCTTTCTCTCTCTCTCTCTTTTCTTCTTTTCGTTTCTCGTCCTCTCTTCTCTCTCAATTTTCTCTCTCTCCCTCTGTCTTTTTTTATCTTCTCTTGCTTGTCCCTCCCTTGTTTTCTCTAGTGTTTCGGGAGAGGGAGGCATAGGGTTCAAGTGCATTATGGTCAGGTGTAGTGAGGTACAGTGAAAAGCTTTGCTGTGTTAAGCAGACAGATCAGACATAACTGAACGTAAATACAGTGCCCTTCAAAATGTTTGGGACAAAGACCCATCATTTATTTATTTGCTTCTGTAATCCACATTTTGAGATTTTTAATTTAAAATCACATGTGGTTAAAGTGCACATTGTCAGATTTTATTAATTTGTATACATTTTGGTTTCACCATGTAGAAATTGCAGCAGTGTTTATTCATAGTCCACCCATTTCAGGGCACCATAATGTTTGGGACACAGCAATGTCATGTAAATGAAAGTAGTCATGTTTAGTATTTTGTTAAACATAGAAAACATAGATATTCAGTGTCCAGTGTACAAGGGCACCCAGGTCTCGCAGTACCTCCCTCTTACCTAACCCCATTGAGATAATAATCTGCCCCCTTGTATTTGCCACCAAAGTGGATAACCTCACATTTATCTATATTATACTGCATCTGCCACGCATCTGCCCACATTTGACTTTGCTATTCTTAATGAAGATAAGTAAGCCAGTACCTTCAGCAGCCATACATGCCCAGGCCATAACACCCCCACCACCGTGTTTCACAGATAAGGTAGTATGCTTTGTATCTAGGGCAGTTCCTTCTCTCGTCCATACTTTGCTCTTGCCATCACTCTGATATAAGTTAATCTTCTTCTCATCTGTCCACAAGACATTTTTCCAGAACTGTGGTTGCTCTTTTAAGTTCTTCTTGGCAAAAGTAAACTTGGCAAACTGTAAACCATTTATTTATCTATTTATTTATTTATTCATTTTTAATTTGTATTTTTATTAGAAGCCGTGTACAGTAGTATAAACCTCAGCATATGACAAGATATTTTTCATGTACAACTTCTATTTTAAATTTAATAAGAAAGATAGACCAAGAGAGAAAGAGCGAGAGATTTTAAGCGTTAAGGTGGATGCATTTTTCCAAAATTTGAGTATGAGTTTTTTTGCCATTATCAGGCCGTAGTTGAGGAAACGCCTTTGAAATATTGATAGCTCGGAGCAGGCACCTGTTGTTCCAAAAATAATTAATTCTATATGCGGGTCCAGTTTTGTTTCTAATAATTTTGTGAAGATTTCAAAGATTTCTTTCCAAAATGTCTGTAGTTTTATGCTAGAGTTGAAGGAGTGTGTTATAGTAGCTTCTTGAGATAAACATTTGTCGCAGATGGGGGATACATTTGGGAAGATTTTGTTCAGTTTAGTTTTCGAGTAATATAGTCTATGTAATATTTTAAATTGAATTAGAATATGTCTTACATTAATCGAACAGTTATGTACATATAGAAGATATTTATCCCATCTGTCTTTGGAAATTTTTAAACTTAATTCCAGTGCCCATTCTCTTGTAATTGAATCTGACGATGGAATTTCTATATTTAGAATGATATTATACAAGTATGATATTATATTATTTGATTCTGCGTTTCTGTTCATACCTTCATCTAATATATCAGGCATCAGAGTTTGATATTCGTGTATATTATTTCAAATAATCTCGTAAGTAAGCTCACCAGTGCTCTCTTTCTTCTTAATTATGTTCTTAATGAAACTAAAATGTTTAAAAATAGCCTTTATTAAAATCTTGCAATGTGCACTTTAACCACATGTGATTTTTTTTCTATTACAAATCTCAAATTGTGGAGTACAGAGGCAAATAAATAAATGATGGGTCTTTGTCCCAAACATTATGGAGGACACTCCATATTGTTCATTATGCCCCTGTCCCACTTAGGAAAGCTGAACGGAAACCTCTGGAGACTTTGCGCCCCACCCAAGGTTTCCGTGCGGTTCCCGGAGGTTTTTGTCAGTCTCCCTAATGGTCGAAAGTGGTTTCCGCTTCTTCTATGTTCCGGCGATTATTTCAAAAAACTCATAACTTGCCGCGACCATTTTCGACCATTAGGGAGACTGACAAAAACTTCTGGGAACCGCACGGAAACCTTGGGTGGGGCACAAAGTCTCCAGAGGTTTCCGTTCAGGATTCCTAAGTGTGGGACAGGTACATTACTGTGGGGTGAGGGAGAGAGGATGGTGTGAATATCAGAGAGAGAGAGAGAGAGAGAGAGAGAGAGAGAGATGAAGGAGAAAGGGGGGAGAGGATGGTGTGAATGAGAGAGTGAAGAGGGAGAGACGAGAGCGGCCTGTGAAGGGGGCGAGGAGGCATGAATGTGCAGGTGCAGAGGGAGACGAGAGCCGGAGGCGGAGAAAGGGGGAGGCTGGTGTGCTATCTGGCGAGCGTTGGCGGGGCGCTTGCCGCGAGGGGGGCCCCGGGCGGGATGGTGTGCCTCTCAGAGGCGCGACGGAGAGAGAGAGAGAGAGGAGAGGAAGGAGAAAGGGGGGAGAGCACACAACATCTACAGGTCTGCCTTCATCAACCTTTTTGCTCATACCTTCAAAAAAATCCATCCGATTTGTGAGACACGACCTCCCACATACAAACCATGCTGACAATCCCTAATCAGTCCTTGCACATCCAAATGCCTGTATATCCTATCCTTCACAATACTCTCCAGTAACTTACCAACTACAGATGTTAAGCTCATCGGCCGATAGTTCCCAGCCTTTTCCGTGCAGCCCTTCTTGCAACGAGGCACAACATTTACCACCCTCCAATCCACTGGCACCTCCCCTGTATTTATCTACCAGAGATTTGTCTACCTTCAAACACAACAATACCTTCAGTACTTCTTTGACAGTAACCCTGACTGCTCTCAAGACACTTCCAGTAACTGCTTCAATTTCCTCTGTCCTACTGTATTTCTCCTCGGTAAATACTCATTGAGGACCTTGCCCATCTCCTGTGGCTCCACACAGAGGTGACCGCTTTGATTCCTGAGAGGTCCTACTCTCTCTCTAGTTACCCTTTTGCCCCTTATGTATTTGTAATATCATTAGAGGGGGAAGGATGGTGTGAATGTGAGAGTTGGGGAAGTCCAATGCGGGGCAGATGTGGGGAATGTGAAAGTGAATGTGGAGGAGAGAGGAGGTGTAGAGAGCGCAGAGGGAAGGGAGGAGAGGGATTTGTAGCAGGGAAATGAGAGGTTAGGTTTCTCTCTTTCTTCCTCACTCTCTTTATCTCTATCTCTCCCTATATCTCGTTCTTTCACTCTCTCTCTCTCTCTCTCTCTCTCTCTCCCTCTGTCCCTCTCCCGCTCTTTCCCTCTCTCTCTCTCCTCACTCCCTCTCTCTCCTCACTCTCTCTCCCTCTCTCTCTTCCTCTCCCTCTCCCTCTCTCTCTCTCTTCCTCACCCCTCTCTCTCTCTCTCTCTTTCCCTCTCCTCTCTCCCTCTCTCTCTCTCTCCCCCTCTCTCTCTCTCTCTTTCTCTCTCTCTCTTTCTCACTCTCTTTCTCTCTTTCCCTCTCGCTCTCTCTCTCTCGCTCTCTCTCCTCCTCTGCCTCTCTCACTCTCCCTCTCTCCCTCTCTCCCTCTCTCCCTCTCTCCCTCTCTCCCTCCCTCCCTCTCTCGCTCTCTCTTTCTCTCTCTCTTTCTCTTTCTCTCTCTCCCTCTCTCACTCTCTCTCTCCACCCCTCCCCTCCATTGTCCTCTCCTCGACTCCCATCCCCTCACCTCCCCTCTCCTCTCCTTCCCTCCCCTCCCCTCCCCCCCCATTCCTCCCCAATCCACTCCTCTCCTCTCCTCCCCTCCCCTCCCATTGCCGTGTATCTTCACATTGTGTGATTGGCTTTCCATCATGGCCTGAATTAAAAACACGGTTAAATTGACGTGGCCTCACGCCTCCCCTCTGCTCACACTCGTCTGGTGCACTATCAACCTGCATGTCCGCTGCCACACACCCACTGACACACCAATGCACGCCCACTCACTGATACTCATTGACACACCAATGCACACTGATACACACATCGATACACACACTGATACACATTGATACACACCAGTGCACAATCACTGGCATAGACTGTCATTGACACACCAGCACACACCCATTAATACACTCACCAATGCACATGGATACACACTTCAACACACCAATGCACTACCTGAGACCACATACATACTCACCAATGCACACTGGCACACACTTGTTGGCACGTCAGTGCACAAGGACTGATCCACTTGCACACACTCACAATCACTGACACACAAATATTGATGCACCAACACTACCCGCTAGTGCACACTCACCAATGCATGCCGATACACACTTATTTGCACAATTATTGATATATACTGTAGATTGGCTATTGCATGCTAGCCAATCATAGTGCTTGTTAGTAGTAGCCCCACCTAGTACGTGCTTTATAATATCGAGCTGGCCTCCGTCAGGCAGTAGATGGAGCAGCTCGGAGCTGTAACGTATTGCACATCCTATGGTGTGTAAGTGCTTTAATAAAAATGGGTTGTATCTTAACGTGTATTTGTATCACCTTGTTACACATACGTTTGCATGCCAATGCACAATCATGGGTGGACTCTCATCGACACACCAGTGCACACTCAATGATGTGCAAATACACACCCACTGTTACACACCAATGCACAGGCACCAGGCCACACATTTGCACACTCAGACACACTTACTGACGCCGACTGACTGTCACGGGAGGGAGGGAATGGGGGAGGGGGGGTGCACACTGACTGGTTTCCAGTTTTCCTGTGCTCACACACTTGCTCACTGGATCAGTGAGTGTGCAAGGGTGAGCGTGCACTGTTGTCGGAGAAGTGGGGAGCAGGCGTGGCAGAGGTTAAATTGACGTGGCCTCACGCCTCCCCTCTGCTCACACTCGCTCTTGCACGCAGTATCTGTGGAATCTGTGGCAGTCAGTGGAATTCTCTGCCTCAGAGGGCGCACGGTTTTCTGACTCCCGAAAACCCTGCACCCGTATCGCTGCCTGTGCACCAGTGCGTGTCACGGGGGGGAACATGCGGCATTGCTGAGTGTACATGTGTGCATCGGAGCTTTGAATTGGTGCATCTGCAACCGTGCACCGGAGCATTGTAATGTCGAGCATGCACTGCTGCCCTGCACCAGCACTGTTGATCGGTGGGGGTGCTGCGAGTTCGGCTAACCTGCCAGCAGCGTGTTCGTTATTTCTTTTTTTGTTTTTTTTGGTGTGTCTAGTGTTAGTTTGGGTGTCTCTCAGTGTGTCTTGTGTGGGGGGTTGTGGGGAGGGGAAAGGGGGAACCGTTTTTGGCCGCCCCCTCGACGGAGAGGCGACTTTTTCCATGTCGCCTCCCTCACGGACTAACACCTTGGATTGGAGCGGCCCTTCCCGGATTCGGGCCCAGAGCATCGGCAGCAGGCGCAGCGTGGACTTTCCATTGCGGAGCAGGCGAACCCTTGCCGGGGGTCGGCAGAGAGGAGTGCGCCGATCGCTGGCCTGGTGACTTTGGCTTCATGGTGCTGTGGTCTACTGAGCTTCTAGCTGCGGGCGTGGTGTGGACTTACCATCCGGAGCCTGGGATCCCTTGCCGGGGATCCCCGGAGAAGAGCTCAGACCGCCGGCATGCCTCCGGCCTATAACATCCTGAAGCCGCGGTCTCCGGTAGTCTGGAGCAAACCAGCTTGGTTCAGTGAGTCAATGAAGAACTATCTCCCGACTAACTTAAGCCTCCGGACACAAATGTGTACCTTTGAGTTACCACAATGAAAACATCTTTTTGCTGTTTACATCTGGTAAGATTACACTTCCTTCGCTTCCTCTAGTGGTGAATGCATTTCTTGATGTCAGCGGGCAGACATTACAACACCATCATTGTTCAGGACAGAAGCGTGTAAGAAAACTTTGAAGCATAAATGGTCTTACACTTAAGTAGAATAGAATAGAATGCCATTTATTGTCATTCAAACAAACATAGTTCAAACAAAATTTCGTTCCTGCAGTCATAACAGGAAAAAACAAAACACACACTTAACACAATTTCACACAAACATCCATCACAGTGAATCTCCAAACATCTCCTCACTGTGATGGAAGGCAAAAGTCTTATCTCTTCCCTGTTCTCTGTTCTTTACTCTTCTCCCGCAGTCAAGCAGTCAAACTGCTGCATCGAGCTGATCGAGGGTCTTGATGTTGGAGCCCCCAGTGTAAGTCCCACGGCTGTTTGAGCCGTGCCGGGGTATGTAAGGCCCTACTCCGGGTCGGTTTAAAATCGATATAAGCCCCTCGATTCGGGCAGGAGAAGTTTGCCGTTGCAGGAGCTCCGAAAACCGGTCTCCCACCAGGGACCTGCTAGCTCCTCATGCTACCGTCCACAGGGCCTGCAACCGAAGCCTCCGAAGTCGGGTCGCAGCCGCGCGCCACCAAAGCGCTCCGTGCTCCGAAGTCAGCCAGCTCAGCGATGGTGAGTCCGCAGGCTCTGCAACTGGAGCTCCCAGGTCTATTCGGGTTGGAGGCCGCCAGCTCCACAATGTTAGGCCCCAACGACAACGGAGACATGACAGGGAAGAGATTAAAAAGTTCCCCCCCCCCACATATACACAGCTAAAAATAAAATAAAACTAAAACCAAAAACATACACCTAACAGGACAAAAGGAAAGAAAAGACAGACGGACTGCAGTCGAGCCGCTGCCACAAGGTGGCGCCGCCACACCGAAAAAGTGTAGGAATGGAGAAGTATAAACCAAAATGTCTACTGCAAACACCAAGAGACCGAAATTGTTGCAAAAGAAATTCCATATATCTCTTGTATAAATATACACAAAAGGATCTGGAGTGTACACAACAAAATTGACCCCTTCAAGACTGACGGTTTTTAACCAGTTATGTATTTAACATACCAATATCAATAAGCAAGACAAGAATTTTTATACCTCTACTTTTTAATTTAAATAGTAAATACCCACTTAGAGGCAAGTTATAAGAAGAAATGTAACTCTCTTCGAGGAAATTATTTACGGTCTGCTTTCTATTTTTTTTTTACATAATACCTTGTTTAGTCCGTATTTTTTTGTTGCAATATTACTCTGTAAGGGGCGGAGCTAAATGTAATCAACATCCATGGAAGCTCACATGAAATATCCCACTAGGGGGTGGGCTTCACGCACAGTGTCTTCAAACGCTGTTTTTTTGTATTTACTTTATTTAGCACTTTTTTCGCTTATTCTTCTCGGCACTTTTTCTTGCGATATACCTGCAGGGCTTTGAAATTGCGATCACCCACCCACTAACCAGAAGTTTGATTTTATATATTGTGTTGCCCCATCTGAAACAAGGGAAACCATGTACGCTCTAATGCAAGACGACCCTCTGAAGAAAACTGGAGGAATTACATTTTGTAGTTGGAATATTTTGGGATTAATGAGCCAATTTAAAGGGGTAAGGTTCTTGCCCAATTAAAATTGATTAATGCTGATATAATATTTTTACAGGAGACGCACCTCAAAGATCGAGCTCATAACAGGCTGAAGGTTAACTGGATTGGTCAAATATATCACTCTACCTTTCTCTCCAAAGCGAGAGGTACTGCAATTATAATTCGTAAAGGTATACCATTTAAACCACCATAGCAGATAAAGAGGGTAGGTACGTCATAGCATCTGGGGAGATATATTCTACCCCACTTACTATGGTGAATATCTACGCTCCCAACTTTGATAATCCACAATTTTTAAATACAATTTTTAATATAATCTCAGATTCCACCCAGCAGATTTCAACTGTGTTTTGGATCAATATTTGGATAAATCCTCACAACAAAAGATATAACACAAAATCAATATCCAGCGAACTCCTAAATACGTATATAAAAAATACAAATATAACAGACGTATGGAGTATTGCAAATCTATCTGGAAGAGAATATTCCTTTTATTCATCCATACATAAAACTTCTACACGTATTGACTATTTTCTGGAGGACACAAAATTAATACCATTTACAACTAATCCCAAATATCATAATAGTATTATTTCCGATCATTTCCTGCTAGCCTTTCTCCCTAAAACTAGAAGGAATGTACAATAAAAAATCGTTCTGGAGGTTTCATCCCCAAATACTAACTAACCCAGTTTGCTATGAATATTTAAAACAACAGATGGAATTCTTTTTTGAGACCAATGATACTCCAGGTATTTCGGCTTCGTTATTATGGGAATCTTTTAAGGCCTTTATTAGAGGTTCTATCGTTTCATATCAAGCATATCAAAACAAAAAGAACAGGATGGAACAATTGCAATTAGAAGAACAGATCAGACAGCTGGATTCAGAAAATGCGACAGATCCGTCTATGGATAAACATAATAAGATAGCAGTATTAAGATTCAAGCTAAATCGAATTCTCTCTGCAAGAGTTATCAGGCTATTTCAAATTACTAAACAGGAAAACTTTGAATTCGGCGACAAACCGCATAAACCAGCATGTCAGTTGAGAAAAGTGGAAAAGGATCATACTATTCAAAAAATCAGATCAGAAAAAGGTGAACTGTTCACACTTCCAAAAGATATTAACGAACGATTTGCCCAATTTTATCAAAATGTATATACTTCCAAAACATCAACAGAAACGAGAAAAATTACAAACTTCCTTGATAACTGTAATCTTCCGTCACTTAACGTGGCGGAACTTGATGAATTGGGAGCACAGATTACAATTAAAGAAATCGAAGAGACTATCAACTCATTGAAGAATGGCAAAACACCAGGCCCAGACGGGTTTAGTAATGAATTTTATTAAAAAAATTATGATGTAATCTCCCCGCATTTACATAACCTTTATATACACGCATTTAAAGAACAGACGCTACCACAAACCTTAACCGAATCAACTATTACACTGATACCCAAAAAAGATAAAGATCTGGAAGACCCGGGATGATACAGAGCAATTGCCCTGGTAAATACAGATCAGAAAATATTAGCAAAAACCCTGGCAAGAAGATTAAGTAAATATGTTAATAAATTAATACATTCGGATCAAACTGGGTTTATACCCAAGAGACACTCGTTTAACAATTTGAGACGCCTGTTTAATATAATGTACTCACACAGAACGATAAAGGAAGACTTTTCAATTATTTCATTAGACGTAGAAAAAGCATTTAACCGAGTAGAATATCTTTTTACAGTATTGCAAAAATTCTAGTTGGGAGAAAATTTTATTTCATGGATAAAATTGCTATATGACAAGCCGACTACCAGAATACTGACTAATCATATACTCTCACCTAAATTTTAGCTATCCAAGGGCAATAGACAAGGATGTGCATTATCACCCCTGTTATTTGCCCTTGCGATTGAACCTTTAGCAGAAAGTATAAGAGCACATCCGAATATTCACGGCTATAATACTAAATATTCTAATAATAAAATATCATTATATGCAGATGATGTATTACTTTATATCACCAATTCCCAAGTTAGCATTCCAAGTATACTAAATCTTATAAAGGAATTCGGTTCCTTTTCAAGATATAGAATAAATTGGAACAAAAGTGAAATCATGTCAATAAAACCTCAAGATCTGACACACCTTCTAAAATTCCCTTTTAGAATTGCTATGGAAAAATTTAAATATCTTGGAGTTCACGTAACTAGAAAATACACTTCTCTATTTCAAGCAAACTTTCCTCCATTAATTACCAAACTAAATGTCCTTACTCAATTTTGGAAAACGCTTCCGATGTCTCTCATAGGCAGAATAAATGCCATAAAAATTGTCTTCCTTCCACAAATCCTGTCCTTATTTCAATCAATACCGATTTATCTTTGTAGACACACTCCAGACACTCTATGTGATCCAAAATCATCTTTAATCAGCACTTAAACTTTAACCGCATGAAGGATGGTTAGATGTCAGAACATGCCAACTGCTGCTCGAACTGAGTAGTGCCAGAAGCAAGTGTTAATATAAACGTTATAGCGGGGTGGGGTTAATGATGCTAACTATGTGTGATTGGTTAACATGCACAATCAATCTACATCCTTCCCCCTAAAGACTAAGTGTGAAAGGGCACCCATGCCATGGAGTTAAACATACTCGCCATATCTATCTGGCAGTCTACTGACACGGCCCAACGCGTGCGGACCAGACCCTCTCCTCCCTCTCCTGAAAGATGAGGCGGAGAAACCGGAGGTGAGAATGGCGCGGGAGAGGCTTGTGGTGACCAAAATGGAGAGGGTGCAGGAGGGGAGGCCCCGTGGTTAGTCACGACCACGGGACGTGGAGGGGTGCAAGGCATGCGGGGACGGGTAGGAGACATGGCAGTGGGCGGCTGGAACTGGAGCGGTGGAGCATAAGGACCGGCTGGTGGTGGACGAGGTTCCCGCACAGCAAGCAGGTGTTGTCGACTTCTCCGGTATACCGCTCCCTCACAGTCCACAAGGTAGGATCGTGGTTCGTCAGCCAGGTTAACAATGGTGCCCAGACGGGTATGTCCAGTTGAGGTTTGTAAACAGACGACCTGGCCCGGCAGTAGAGGCCTAAGTGGTTTGCTGTATCTGTCGTATGATCGTTTCTGGGTGTCATGCTTCTCCTGGATACGTTTCTGGACAGTAGCAGGCTTCAGCACCCGAGGGATCAGCTGTTGTTGTACGATCGGGACTGGAGGTCTTGTCGATCTGGACATAAGATCGCTGGGCTGGCAATCCCAGGGTTCCGTCTCTGGCAATATTTCTGAGATTCAGGAGGTCGAGATATACATCAGAGTTTGATTAATGTGCTTTCTCTAACAGTTGCTTGGCGCTTCTGATGGCGTGCTCAGCGAGTCCATTACTCTGTGGATACTCGTGATGTGTTGGAAGTTCCATCTGTCTGCGAACAGCTTGAGCACGTGGCTGGTGAACTGTCTACCGTTGTCGGTTTGCAGGCAAACGGGTGAGCCGAAAGTAGAGAAGTGTCTCTTCAGTTTCTGGATGACCACCTCCGACGTGAGGGAGGTCAGCGGGTCCAGTTCAAACCAGTTAGAAAAGGAGTCGACTAGAACGAGGTAGTGCTTTTCGCACCATTCGAAAATGTCCGCCGCTACCGACGTCCAGGGCAGAGCAGGAGGAGGTTGTTGCAGGAGCGCTGCCTCTGTTGGTGAGGGGTGAGCCTGTTGCAGGTTGGGCAGGAGGCTGTGTGGTCCTGAATGTACGTGGCCATCCCCGGCCAGTAGAACAGACTCTGAGCGCGTGCCAGTGTGGCATCGGCTCCTGGGTGACCGCTGTGTGCCTCTTTGAAGTATTCGTCATGTAGTGATGAGGGGATCACTAACTTGTGGCCCTTAACGACGACACCATCTTGAACCACCAGTTCATCGCGGACTAGGAAGAACGGCTGCGCCTCTGTACGTGTGCTGGATTGTTTATCTGGCCAGCCTGTTTTTGATGACTGATGAGAGAATCTGGAGAGTGGCGTCGGTGGCAGTATGTTCGACCAAGCTGCGCAGTCGTTTAGTAGAGACGAAGTCGCGCCGAGGACCGTAAAATTTTCCTGCTCGTAGGGATGTTGTTCGCAAGATGCTCGAGGTGCATGAGAGAGAGTGCCCGCAACGTGCATGTCTTTACCCTTTTTTGTAGGTGATAGAGAAGTCGAAGCGCTGCAGCTGCATCATCATGCGCTGCAGGCGAGCTGGTGCGGCGTGGATGGGCTTGTTCAGGATTGTTACCAGTGGCTGGTGGTCCGTCTCGACCTTGAAGGTGTTCCCAAAGATGAAGTCACTGAATTTGGAGCAAGCAAAGACGACAGCCAGCAGCTCCTTCTCGATCTGTGCGTAGCGCTGTTCTGTGTCGGTCAAGGTGCGAGAGGCATACGAGACAGGTAGTAGAGTTTCATCGGTAGGCAGGCTGCGCCGAGCCCGAATCACGAGGCATCGCAGGTGATCGTCACCGGACGTTTCAAATCGAAAAATGTCAGGGTCGGTGCACTGGTCAGTTTAGACTTTAAAGCATCAAACGCAATCTGATGCTGCTGGAACCACGACCAGGCAGTGTCCTTTTTGGTTAGCTGACTTAGAGGGGAGCTCAGTTCGCTTAGATTCGGTATGAACTTACCGAGATAGTTTACCATGCGCAGGAAACGCTGCAGGCCGTGCACGTCTGTGGGGGCAGGCATTTCCGTAATGGCAGCGTTTTTCTTCGGATCAGGTTTGAGGACGTCGGGAGTGAAAACGTGCCTGACGTAGGAGACCTCTGAAACCTCGAACTTGCACTTGTTAGGATTGAGCTTGAGGTTGATTTTACGTGCACGCTCCATGACGAGCTTGAGGTTGTGATCGTGCTCTGTCTCGTCTTTGCCATACACCAGGATATCGTCGACAATTATGGCACAAGGTAGGTCCTCGAACAGTTGCTCCATATTTCTTTGGAAGACTTCACTAGTGGAATTGATTCCGAATGACATTCTCAGAAACTTGTATCTGCCAAATGGGGTGGCAAATGTAGTGAGGTTTGACGACTTTTTGTCCAACGGTATCTGCCAGAAAGAGTTCTTTGCATCAAGGACGGAAAATAGGGTGGCCATTCCGATCTTTGCCGCAACATCCTCGACGGTCTTCATGGGATGGTGGGAGCGCTTAATGGCGGTGTTCAGGTCTTTCGGGTTGTTGCACAGACGGATTTTGTTTTTGTCCTTCTTGAAGGTGGCAACCATAGTTGAGACCCAGTCGGTGGGGTCGCTGACTGATTCAATCACGCCCAGGGAGACCAAGTTCCTTAGCTCGGATTGAACCCTGTCTGTCATGGCAAATGACAACCGGTGTGGGGCTCTGATGACACGTGTCACGTTGGGGTCAGTAGAAATCTTGTAGGTCACAGGCAGTTTGCCTAGTTTGTTGTCAAACAGATCAGGGTATTCTTTCAACAGGTCCATCGACATTTGCAGCTTGTGGACCGTTTTATCAAAGGAAATCAGCCCCAGTTCCTGGCAGGCACGATTGTCCAACAGAGTCACAGAATTAAAGTTCAATACGTAGTAGGTCAGATTCCTTGTGGTTTTTTCCAGTACACATTTTAAAGTGGTTCTACCCAGAGGGACCAGCACCTCCCCTCCGTAAGCATGCAGAGTGGAGCTGTCCTTGATCAGTGGCTCGTTAATTCTTATCGTGTTGTAGAGGTTGATTGACATAGTGTTGACTTTTGCCCCAGTATCCAATTTTGCTGGGAAGCCGACATTGTTTACAGAGACCATCACTGTAGGATCAGAATTATTGCCAACAGCATGCTGCAATGAATAAACAGTTAATTCCTCTTGCGAATTAATTGGGCTGTGATTGGGGGCGGATTCGAACTGGTATGCAGGAGTGAGACTGTTATTGTCTTGCAGCAGAAAATTGAGATTGGACCTGGGGTTGGGTAGGTTCTTCCCACGGCCCCGAGATGCGGACCGACAGGCGGCTGCAAAGTGGTTTAACTTTTTACAATAATTGCAGGCTTTACCATATGCGGGACAAAGTGATTGTCTGCCGTGCAAGTAATTGCAATTAGGTCATCTTTTTTGAGGCTAGCTGTGAACTGCCTGGCTTGCTTGGGTCATAAATCGCCTGTTATCTGTATTGGCACGCTGCCTGGTGAGGCCCGTCTGATTAATGGATTTGGTTTCGGTAGCTTGCTGACTGTCTAGAGTGTCGATAAATTCTGCTGTTCTGCAAGCATGGACGGCTTCCTCTAGCGTTAAATCTGGCTTTAGCATAAGTTCTGATCTGAGCTTTTGGTCGCTCATGCCAGTCACTAAAATGTCCCTCATTAACTGATCAGTTAACTGGTCAATAGTCATATCTTCAAATCTGCTCCATTTGGCCATCTATCTTCTATAATATATTAAAACTCTGTGTCCGACCGGCCGACTTTCTGCCTGACGTGGCTGCCAGCCTTTGATTCCATGCTACGCCAACACCAGACGCAGAATCGCCAAGATTTTTTCCATTTCGGTAGAGATTTCACTTTTCATTCCAAGTATCCACTCCTGATTAAATTTTGTCGTGTTTATGTACACATTTTTTAATAAAATCCTTCTTCCCCCCCACAAATTTAAAAAAAACCCCGGATTCTCACCCATAGAATGTTGGTGAACGTTCCATCGTGTCTTGTCACAATGCCCAATGTTCACAGATGTCCAATCGGAATGGATCCATTTACATATGCCTTTGCACCAGCCCAGCCCCAGCCCCTCCCCCCACCCCTGCAGCCTGTGTCGAAGCGCGTCATCATGTGTGTGGGAATAGAGAAAGAGGATTGGGGGTGATAGGGAATGGGGAACAGATGGACTGTCCCTACCCCTCCCCCTTCCACTCCCTCCCCACTATTTCCCTTCTCTCCCCCCACCCCTCTCCCCCTCCATCCACACTCTTACCCCTCCCTCCCCTACCCCATCTCCCTCCTCCCCCGCTCCCCCACACCTTTCCCTCTCTCCCCCACCCCCTTCCCCCTCCCCACCC
The DNA here is from genome assembly GCF_010909765.2 of Amblyraja radiata. NCBI lineage: Eukaryota > Metazoa > Chordata > Chondrichthyes > Rajiformes > Rajidae > Amblyraja > Amblyraja radiata. The sequence continues at coordinate 109,139,537 of NC_045957.1, forward strand.
TTCCCCTCCATCCACACTCTTCCCCCTGTTCCACCTACACCATCTCCTCGCCTCCCTCCCCCCTCCCCCACACCTCTCTCCCCCTCCCCATCCCCCTCCCCACCCCTCTCTCCCCCTCCCCATCCCTCTCTCCTCCCCCTCTCCATCTCCCTCTCCTCACCCCTCTCCCTCTCCTCCCCCTCCTCATCCCACCTCCATCCCTCTCTCCCCCACCCCCCTTCCCTCCCCACCCGCTTCCCTCTCTCCCCCACTCCCTTCCCCTCCCCACTCTTCCCCCTACATCCACACTCTTCCCCCTCTACCACCCACCCCATCTCCATCCTCGCCACCCTCCCCCCTCCCCCACGCCTCTCCCCCCATCCCTCTATCCCCCCCTCCCCATCCCTCTCTCCTCCCCTCCCCCACCCCTCTCTCCTCCCCCTCCCCCTCCCCACCCCTCTCTCCTCCCCCTCCCCATCCCTCTCCTCCCCCTCCCCCACCCCTCTCTCCTCCCCCTCTCCATCTCCTCACCCCCCCATCCCACTCCCCCACCCCCCTTCCCTCTCCCCCCTTCCCTCCCCCACCCCCTTCCCTCTCTCCCCCACCCCCCTTCCCTCCCCCACCCCTCTCTCCTCCTCCCTCTCCATCTCCCTTGCCAAAGACATTCTTGCCATAGAGGGAGTACAGAGAAGGTTAACCAGACTGATTCCTGGGATGTCACGACTTTCATATGAAGAAAGACTGGATAGACTTGGCTTGTACTCGCTAGAATTTAGAAGATTGAGGGGGGATCTTATAGAAACTTACAAAATTCTTAAGGGATTGGACAGGCTAGATGCAGGAAGATTGTTCCCAATGTTGGGGAAGTCCAGAACAAGGGGTCACAGTTTAAGGATAGGGGGGAAATCTTCTAGGACCGAGGTGAGAAAAACATTTTTCACACAGAGAGTGGTGAATCTGTGGAATTCTCTGCCACAGAAGGTAGTTGAGGCCAGTTCATTGGCTATATTTAAGAGGGAGTTAGATGTGGCCCTTGTGGTTAAAGGGATCAGGGGGTATGGAGAGAAGGCAGGTACAGGATACTGAGTTGGATGATCAGCCATGATCAAATTGAATGGCGGTGCAGGCTCGAAGGGCTGAATGGCCTACTCCTGCACCTAATTTCTATGTTTCTGTTTCCCTCCCCCACCCCCCTTCACTCTCTACCCCACCCCCTTCCCTCTCCCCCGCCCCCTTCCCCCTACCCCTCTGTCCCTCTTCCACCACTCCCCCTACACCTCTCCCCCTCCCTCCCCACTCTTCCACTTCTCTCCCCCTCCCCCTCCCACTCTCCCTCCCCGCTCTTTCCCCTCTCCCCCCCTCCCTCCACACTCTTCCCCCTACCTCCACACCCTTCCCCCTCCCCCCCACCCCATCTCCCTCTTCCCCTCCCTCCCCATCCATCTCCCCCCCTCCCCCACACCTCTCTCCCCTCCCCATCCCTCTCTCCTCCCCCTCTCCCTCTCTTCACCCCTCTCCTTCTCCTCCCCCCATCCTTCTCTCTCCCACTCACCTTCCCTCTCCCTCACCTCTCTATCCCATCTCCCTCCGCCCCTCCCTCCGCCCCTCCCCCACACCTCTCACCCCCTCCCCCATCCCTCTCTCCTCCCCCTCCCCCTCCCCCAGCCCTCTCTCCTCTCCCTCTCCTCCCCTCCTCCTCCCACCCCATCCCTTTCTTCCCCCACACCCCTTCCCCTCTCTCTCCCACCCCTTCCCTCTCTCCCCACCCCTTCACCTCCCCACTCCTCCTCCCTCCACACTCTTCCTCCTCTCCCCTACCCCCACATCTCTCCCCCTCCCCTCTCTCCTCCCCTCTCTCCATCTCCCTCTCCTCACCCTTCTCCCCCTCCTCCCACCCCATCCCTCTCTCCCCCACCGCCCTTCCCCCTCTACCCCACCCCCTTCCCTCTCTCCCCCCACCCCTTCCCCCTACCCCTCTGTCCCTCTTCCATCACTCCCCCTACGACTCTCCCCCTCCCTCCCCACTCTTCCACTTCTCTCCCCCCTCCCCCTCCACTATCCCTCCCCACTCTTTCCCCCACCCCTCTCCCCTCCCTCCCTTCTCCCCTCCCTTGTCTTTAATCAGCATTTAAACTTTAACAGCATGAAGGATGGTTAGATGTCAGAACATGCCAACTGCTGCTCGAACTGAGTAGTGCCAGAAGCAAGTGTTAATATAAACGTTATAGCGGGGTGGGGTTAATGATGTGTGATTGGTTAACATGCATAATCAATCTACAATCTACAATCTTCCTAAAAATTTAAAAAAAAACTAGACTCTCTGATGACAAACTTTATTTGGGATTATAAAACATACAGAATCCATAAACGACATCGATGTAAACCCAAAGAAATTGGTGGATTGGCTCTCCCCAATTTTTTATACTATTACTGGGCAACGGATATTAAAAACGTAATCTATTGGATGGACAACACATCCCAACAGGTAAAATGGTTAATAATGGAGAGAGAGGATTATTCGCCTTTTAATATAGGCGCGATTCTTCTCTCTCCAATAAATTTGAAGAAAATACTATATTAGAAAAATCCGATTATCCACAGTACCCTACGAATCTGGAAACAAGTGAAGTTAATCCTTAAACTGAGAAATTTATCTCTTCTCTCACCAATTGCCAACAACCCTTCGTTCAAGCCGTCTATTTTAGACAGAACGTTCACAATTTGGGAAAGATTAGGAATTAAAAAACTGGGAGATCTTTATGAGATGGGAACTCTTCTCTCATTTCAAGAATTACAGTCGATATATCATCTGAAAGGTAACCAATATTTTTGATACCTTCAAATACGAGACTACAAATACGAGACTATTAATTTATGTTCCCAGACACGCTGGATGAATGTATGAATAAAAAGTCAGATTCAAACAAGTTAATATCATATCTGTATAATACCCTTTTAAATATACAAACCCCATCCTCAGAAGTAATTAGAAGAGCTTGGGAAGATGAGCTTGGCCTAAAAATGTTAAAAGACAGATGGGAGGAAAACCTTCTATACATACACAACTGTTCTCTTATAACATAGAAACATAGAAACAGAGAAAATAGAGAAAAGAGGTGCAGGAGTAGGCTATTCGGCCCTTCGAGCCTGCACCGCCATTCAATATGATCATGGCTGATCATCCAACTCAGCATCCTGTACCTGCCTTCTCTCCATATCCCCTGATCCCTTTAGCCACAAGGGGCACATCTAACTCCCTCTTAAATATAGCCAATGAACTGGTCTCAACTACATTCCGTGGCTGAGAATTTCAGAGATTCACCATTCTCTGTGTAAAAAATGTTTTTCTCATTTCAGTCCTAAAAGATTTCCCCTTTATCCTTAAACTGTAACCCCTTGTTCTGGACTTCCCCAACATCGGGAACAATCTTCTGGAGCATCTAGCCTGTCCAACCCCTTAAGAATTTTGTAAGTTTCTATAAGATCCCCCCTCAATCTTCTAAATTCTAGCGAGTACAAGCCGAGTCTATCCAGTCTTTCTTCATATGAAAGTCCTGACATCCCAGGAATCAGTCTGGTGAACCTTCTCTGTACTCTCTCTATGGCAAGAATGTCCTTCCTCAGAGACCAAAACTGTACGCAATACTCCAGGTGTGGTCTCACCAAGACCCTGTACAACTGCAGTAGAACCTCCCTGCTCCTATACTCAAATCATTTTGCTATGAATGCTAACATACCATTCGCTTTCTTCACTGCCTGCTGCACCTGCATGCCTACTTTCAATGACTGGTGTACCATGACACCCAGGTCTCGTTGCATCTCCCCTTTTCCTAATCGGCCACCATTCAGACAATAGTCTACTTTCCTGTTTTTGCCACCAAAGTGGATAACCTCACATTTATCCACATTATACTGCATCTGACATGCATTTGTCCACTCACCCAGCCTATCCAAGTCACCTTGCAGCCTCCTAGCATCCTCCTCACAGCTAACACTGTCCCCCAGCTTTGTATCATTTGCAAATTTGGAGATGTTGCATTCAATTCCCTCGTCCAAATCATTAATATATATTGTAAATAGCTGGGGTCCCAGCACTGAGCCTTGCGGTACCCCACTAGTCACTGCCTGCCATTCTGTAAAGGACCCGTTTACTCCTACTCTTTGCTTCCTGTCTGCCAGCCAGTTCTCTATCCACATCAATATTGAACCCCCAATACCGTGTGCTTTAAGTTTGTATACTAATCTCTTATGTGGGACCTTGTCGAAAGCCTTCTGAAAGTCCAGATATAACACATCCACTGGTTCTCCTTTATCCACTCTACTAGTTACGTCCTCGAAAAATTCTATTAGATTCGTCAGACATGATTTACCTTTCATAAATCCATGCTGACTTTGTCCAATGATTTCACCACTTTCCAAATAGGCTGCTATCCCATCTTTAATAACTGACTCTAGCAGTTTCTCCACTACCGATGTTAGACTAACTGGTCTGTAATTCCCTGTTTTCTCTCTCCCTCCCTTTTTAAAAAGTGGGGTTACATTAGCTACCCTCCAAACCTCAGGAACTACTCCAGAATCTAAAGAGTTTTGAAAAATTATCACTAATGCATCCACTATTTCTGGGGCTACTTCCGTAAGTACTCTGGGATGCAGCCTATCTGGCCCTGGGGATTTATTGGCCTTTTATCCATTCAATTTACCTAACACCACTTCCCGGCTAACCTGGATTTCACTCAGTTCCTCCATCTCATTTGACCCCCGGTCCCCTGCTATCTGGCAGATTATTTAAGTCTTCCTTAGTGAAGACAGAACCAAAGTAGTTATTCAATTGGTCTGCCATGTCCTTGTTCCCCATGATCAATTCACCTGTTTCTGACTGCAAGGGACCTACATTTGTTTTAACTAATCTTTTTCTCTTCACATATCTATAAAAACTTTTGCAGTCAGTTTTTATGTTCCCTCCCAGTTTTCTTTCATAATCTATTTTCCCTTTCCTAATTAAGCCCTTTGTCCTCCTCTGCTGGACTGAATTTCTCTCAGTCCTCTGGTAGGCTGCTTTTTCTGGCTAATTTGTATGCTTCATCTTTTGTTTTGACAATATCCCTGATTTCCCTTGGTATCCACGAATGCACTACCTTCCCTGATTTATTCTTTTGCCAAACTGGGATGAACAATTGTTGTAGTTCATCCATGCAGCCTTTAAATGCCTTCCATTGCATATCCACCATCAACCCTTTAAGAATCAATTGCCAGTCTATCTTGGCCAATTCACGTCTCATACCCTCAAAATTACCTTTCTTTAAGTTCAGAAACCTTGTTTCTGAATTAATTATGTCACTCTCCATCCTCAAACTCAAACATATTATGGTCACTCTTGCCCAAGGGGCCACTCACAACAAGACTGCTAACTAACCCTTCCTCATTACTCAATACCCAGTCTAGAATAGCCTGCTCTCTCGTTGGTTCCTCTACATGTTGGTTTAGAAAACTATCCCGCATACATTCCAAGAAATCCTCTTCCTCAGCACCCCTGCCAATTTGATTCACCCAATCTATATGTAGATTGAAGTCACCATTATAACTGTTTTACCTTTGTTGCATGCATTTCTAATTTCCTGTTTGATGCCATCCCCAACTCCACTACTACTGTTAGGTGGCCTGTACAAAACTCCCACTAGCGTTTTCTGCCCCTTATTGTTTCGCAGGTCTACCCATATTGATTCCACATCCTCCAAGCTAATGTCCTTCCTTTCTATTGCGTTCATCTCTCTAAACAGCAACGCTACCCCACCTCCTTTTCCTTTCTGTCTATCCCTCCTGAATATTGAATATCCCTGGATGTTCAGCTCCCAGCCTTGGTCACCCTGGAGCCATGTCTCCGTGATCCCAACTATATCATAGTCATTAAAAGCTATCTGCACATTCAATTCATCCACCTTATTACAAATGCTCCTTGCATTGAGACACAAAGCCTTCAGGCTTGATTTTACAACACTTACCCCTTATACAATTATGTTGAAAAGTGGCCCTTTTTGATCTTTGCCCTGGATTTGTCTGCCTGCAACTTTTACTTTTCACTTTGCTACCTATTGCTTCTACCCTCATTTTACACCCCTCTGTCTCTCTGCTCACACATTTAAGAAACCCACCGCCTCTTATTCTCTGTTTATTATCTTTTTCTTCTTTCCCCCCTACATGTTGGGTCTGTGTGCTTCCCTTCTCCGCCTCCTGCCTCACACACTGTCTACTAGCTTTCTCTATTTGAGTCCCTCCCCCCCAACCGTTCTAGTTTAATGTCTCCCCAGTAGCCTTTGCAAATCACCCCGCCAGGATATTGGTCCCCCTCGGGTTCTAGTGCAACCCGTCCTTTTGGTACAGGTCACACCTTCCCCAAAAGAGGTCCCAATGATCCAGAAACTTGAATCCCTGCCCACTGCACTAGTCCTTCAGCCACGCATTTATCCTCCACCTCGCACCATTCCTACTCTCACTGTCGCGTGGCACAGGCAGTAATCCTGAGATTGTTACCTTTGCGGTCCTTTTCCTTAACTCTCTTCCTAGCTCCCTAAATTCTCCTTTCAGGACCTCTTCCCTTTTTCTACCTATGTCATTGGTACCTATATGTACCACGACCTCGGGCTCCTCTTCCTCCCATTTCAGGATATCTTGGACACGTTCAGACACATCCCAGACCCTGGCACCAGGGAGGCAAACTACCATCCGGGTTTCCCGACTGCGACCACAGAATCGCCTGTCTGACCCCCTAACTATAGAGTCCCCCATTACTACTGCCCTCCTCTTCTTTTCCTTACCCTTCTGAGCAACAGGGCCGGTCTCTGTACCGGAGGCCCGGCTGCTGTCACTACCCCCAGGTAGACTGCCCCCCCAACAGTAGCCAAACAGGAGTACTTATTGCCAAGATGTACAGCCACTGGGGTACTAATAGTCTAAACTGATTAAGATCTTTCCAAATGTATCTCCTATTTGAGATAAATATCTCCTTCAGGAAGCAAAGATAACCCATTCCTTTGCCTCTTGTATAAAGCTACATAATTTCTGGAGAGGAATTTTTTCTAAAACACTAAAAATATATATTGGATCCCGACACGGAACTGATCACTCTAGGTACTTCAGAAGCCTGTTCTGAGCTATCACTATTTCAAAGACGTTTCCTTAATTATGGCCTGATAACGGCGAAAAAACGAATACTTAAATTTTGGAAACATACATCAGTCCCTACTCTTAGATGTGAATTATAAACATGTCCGAGACACTACATCTTGAAAATATTAGACTTGTCTTGGCAGAAAAAACAGATCATTTTTCCAAGACATGGACACCCTTCACCGATTTCTTACAAGGATAGTATGGCGCAACACAACTTTGGATTTCAATCTAATTATGGGTTGGGTGAGGTGGGTGGGGAGGCACAAGAGGCAGGTATATCACCACTTTTCTTTTTCTTTTTCTTTTTGTCTTTTTTTTCTATTCCTCTCTTCTTTCTTTCTTTTATCCACTCTTTGGCTACACTACTTTGGTAGTCTAGGGGTCCCATCTTTGCACATCTCACTTTTTCTCTTTCTTGCTCCTCTTTTCTTTTCTTCTTATTCAAAGCTAAAAAGTTAAAATTGAAGCTGTACAATAACTGTATAATTGTATATGCCGTTGGTTCTACTCTTGTACATTTGCTTCTAATAAATAAAAATAAAAATTAAAAAAAAGAACTTGCCTACATCAGGCAGTAGATGTAGCAGCTCGGAGATGTTACGTACTGCAGATCCAATGCTGTAAGTGTTTAATAAAGATGTGTTGTATCTTTACATGTGTCTGAGTCTCGTAGCTACAACACTGATCTTCATTTTTTTTTTACAGATGCACAACTCTCTCAGTGGTTCAAGCAGGGCCGGATTTACGTATAAGCTAGACAAGCTTAAGCTGAGGGCCTCGAGATCAAGGGGGGGCTCGCAGAGCCGGATTTACCACCAGGCTTCATAGGCTGAAGCCAAGGGCCTCGAAATCTAGGGGGCCTCCGGCCAAGGCAGGGCACCTGCCGTTCAACTCTGGGCGCACCCCCCTCTTTATCGCGGAGGAGGAGGAGCCATCTTGGGGAACGGCTGCTAACCGTGAGTCCTGTGTTTTGTTTGTGGGAGAAATATAATTTTTAATGTGGGGGGAAGGGGGTAACTATATTTCTAGGTCCCTACCTGGTCGGTGAGGCAGCTTTTTCTCCGGGCTGCCCCATCGACCCGTACTCGTGGCCTACCAGCGGGCGTGGAGCGCCGTTTCCTGGCGGGGACCGCCCAGCACCTCGGCTTCTGTGGCGGCACAGCGCTGGAGCGCTATCGCGGAGCGAAGCGGGCGATGCCTTGCCTGGGTCGCCGCGCTGGATCGACGCGCTGGAGCTTCGGTGAGCTGTGACCGCCGAGTTCATCACCTCCGGGCTGCGGGTCGGAGCGGGCGGCGCCGACTTCAACATCGGGAGCCTGGGAGCTCCAAACCGGCGTGGCCTTGTCGGCTTCGGAAGCCGCGGTCTCCGGTAAGGAAGCGGCCGTCCAAGGTGGCCCAGCCGCTGAGAGGACGCTCCCGACGCCGGGGCAACAGCACCCGGCGAGAACGGCCAGGAACATCGGGCCTCCGTAGAGTCAATAGCGGAGGCCTCAATAGGCCTGACTTTGGGAGAACTGGGGATGGGGACTGGACATTGTGCCTTCCCCCACAGTGGTAACCATTGTGGGGGGATGATTTTTGTGTGTAAGTGATTACTTTAGTTTGTGTCCAAGATGGCTGTCGGAAGGGAGAGTGTACGCTGGCGCGGTTTAGCTGCCGCTGCTCTCTCTTCACATTGTGTTTTTAATTTTTTTGTCTTTGGATCGAATTCTGTCTTTAATTTGTGTATTGGTGATGTCTTTATTATTTATTTTACTCCGATTATATGTTTTTTACTCTTGTTAAATTCTGTAAGGTATCCTTGAGACTTTTGAAAGGCGCCCATAAATAAAATTTATTATTATTATTATTATCTATCTCTCTCTCTCTCCGTCTCCCCCCGCTATCCGTATCCGGGCCGCCGGGCAACCGCTCTCCGCTCGCTCCTCATCCGCCGGCACGGCAGGAGGCCTTGCACCTGCACGTCCTCCCCCTGCGCATGCGCACTGCCAGGGCAACTGGTCGGCGCTGGGCACTTTCTCCCTCGCTTTGAATTGTGGGAGATTTGGCCTCCATTGCTGTCCGGTCGCTGCCTCGCCGCCAGCGCTGAAAACCAACGCAGAATCACTCCCTGACCCTGGATCAAGATTTACTCCCTGGAGTACCTCTTGCTTCTGGTTTTCTGGTCCTCCATAAATATTCTAAATGGAATTTAAACTGGCAGTGGTAGAGGGCTGAACAATAACAGCCTATTGCATTTTATCTGTTTATTTATTGTGTATATATATGGTCAATGGAATATAAACACACCAAACTTTTATCTCCTGTTCTATATTATGTTCACATATTCTGTTATGCTGCAGCAAGCAAGAATGTCATTGTCCTATCTGGGACACATGACAATAAAACTCTCTTGACTTTTGACTTGGACTTAAGCAAAAAAGGCGTTCTTGGGGAAAAAAGAGGTACCTTAAATTTAGTTGCATCTGGTTGGGTAACTATGGTAGGGTGAAGACTATTCCATGCTTTAATTGTGCGGGGGAACTCCATGCAGCCAGCAACTCAGGATAGAAGAAATTGGGTGACGTTTCGAGTAGTGACCCTCTTTAGACTCCCTCTGGTTTTAGTGTCTTTAGTTTAATTTAAAGATACAGCGTGGAAACAGGCCCTTCAGCCCACTGGGTCCACGCCGACCACTGATTACCCGTACACTAGTTCTTTCCCACACATTAGCGGAGTAAGTCAAGAGTGTTTTATTCTCTCACGTCCCAGTTAGAACAATGAAATACTTACTTGCAGCAGCACAACAGAATATGTAAACTTAGTACTCTGTAAACAATGTTATAAACGAGAAAACAAAACAGTGTATATTTATATATGAATATATCTATCTATCTATAATATAAAAGTGTGTGTGTGTGTCTGCCTGACTTGTGGCTGCCAGCCTTTGATTCGTTGCTACGCCAACACCAGACGCAGAAACGCCCAGATTTTTTCCATTTCGGTAGATATTTCACTTTTCATTCCAAGTATCCAGTCCTGATTAAATTTTGTCGTGTTTATGTACATATTTTTAATAAAATCCTTCTCCCCACTCTTCCACTTCTCTCCCCCTTACCCCACCCTTCTCTCTCCCCCTCCCTTCCCTCTCTCCCCCACTCCTTCCCCTACCCCTCTGTCCCTCTTCCACCACTCCCCCTGTCCCTCTTCCACCACTCCCTCTACCCCCCTCCCCCTCCCTCCCTCCCCACTCTTCCACTTCTCTCCCCCCCACCCCTCTCCCCCTCCCATCCCACTCTTCCCCCGCCCCCCTACCACTCTCCCCCTCCCTCCACACTCTTCCCGCTCTCCCTCCTCCTTCCCTTCCCTACTCCCCCTCCTCCCTCCTCTTCCCTCTCTCCCCTTCCCCCACCCCTCTCTCCCCCTCCCCCACCCCTCCCCCTCCCCCACCCCTCTCTCCTCCTCCCTCTTCATCTCCCTCTCCTCCCCCTCCTGCCACCACCCCCATCCCTCTCCCCCCCACCCCATACCCCTCTGTCCCTCTTCCACCACTCCCTCTACCCCTCTTCCCCTCCTTCTCTCCCACTTCCACCACCCCCCCTACACCTCTCCCCCTCCCTCCCCATTCTTCCACTTATCTCCCCCCACCCCCCACCCATCTCCCTCCCTACCCCTCTCTCTCCCCCCCTGGTTCAGACTGGTAACTACGCACTTCGTCCGAGCACATTATCGCTTGTGTCATGCAAGCTGTCTTAAATGACCACCTAAACTGTCATTTGGTAACCTAAAAAGCTGCTGAGGTTGCACGGCTGACAACAGAGAAAAAAAAATAAGTGAGAGCCTTGCAAGGTGTATAATATTTTTGAAACTATCATAGGCCTTTCTTACATATGCTGTCACAATGCACTGTAGTCTCTAAAGAACCCTTCAGTAATTTTCCTTGCCCTCCATTTCAGAATAATAGTGTTTTAAGCCAATAACTCGACACTAGCACTGGCATAAATAAATAAAGCACAGCTTTCCAGCCCCTTATCTCATTGGCCACGCTCGGCTGCAAATCGGTGTCAATCTGGTGGACCATCTTCCTCTAGTCGTGGAGGTGGGGGATTGGGGGGGGGGGGGGGGGGCTCACAAGTGGAACAGCTTAGGGCCTCGCTTCATCTAAATCCGGTCCTGGGTTCAAGAGCCAGAGAACCAGATATGGCAAGCTGAAGCATAGTGAGAACAAGTCAGGGTCTGGCGGCACGTACTTTACCCCGAGGCAGCAGTGGATCAACGACAAATGGAGCTTTATCAAATCACAAATAGTGCGAGTGGAAAGGAGACGAAGCACCAAGAAGGTTAATATTATAAAATGCTTTTTGTGGCATTGATTATTTGATTGCAATAAATCACATTTATTTTCTTCAGACAAAGCCATTGCCCAGTATGTGCAGTGAGGATGAGGAGGTTGATCCACTTGACGTAACCTCTGGATCCAACCCTCCACCAGTCAGCAGCACAGCAAGAGGAGCAGGACCACTGCCAGCACCACTGCAGGCTCCACCCCAAATGCAACTGAGGATCAGGAGAGAGAGGCAAGTTTGCCAGAGCTGATCAGGGAGGTAAGTCATTTTGGGGAAATTTTTGGCACATTTCTCTTCTCATCCATCCATCTTTTTTTTCTAAAATAACTTACCTGTATCATACTCATTTATGTTGCAGCTCATGGAACGTGCATCAGAGGCCAGGGAGTTCCGACAGGCCATGCCACAGCCCCAGACACCACATGTAGGTATGTTACAAAACTTACCTTCAGCGGCGCTGCAATTCTGCAACTGGCCGTGTGCGCGATTTTGGCGCGTTTGAGGGGGGGGGAGGGGGGGCGGGGTTAAAACTGTTTTTTTCCCCGACCTGGTCCTGAATTATATTTGTTGGAGTGCAAGATGTTGCTAAAGAATCGTTCCTACGGCCGTTCTGTGTATTTAAAAAAAAAATTCACCCGACAAGTTAATCGCTGGAATGATTTTCAAATCAGCTTCTGAAGCCGTCAATGCCGACAACTGGGACGGATTTTATGGAGGACCAGGTAAAAGAAAGTAGTTTCTTTTTATGTATAAAAGTGTTTCTTAAGATGTATTTAATTCACATTTTAAGTTGCGAAACGGTGATTTTCCCCCCCGAAGAACCGGCAGTGTATTTGCTGCCGATATGGGGGACTAAATTCACCGCAACCTGAACGTTCCAAATGGTCCCATTCCAGAAAATCCCACTCGCAAGCTGATTTAAATGGCCATTAATTTACAGGTATTACACATTAAATTCCTTCCATTTGGCCAATAAACCCATGACAATGAGATTTAAAAATAATGTTATATTCTGAATTCTTGTGTGAATGTTATTTAGACACTTAGGCTATTTAAAAATCTATTCTTAAGAAATGGATAGATGTTTAGATCCAGTAATTGAATTTTGTAATTAGCTACAATTAGGTAACTAACTAATTATATGCTTTAATTTCAAGTCATCTAAGTAAGATTGTTTCATATTTGTTTCAGAATGCTTCAATCTATAATAACTGAAAATTTATTTCAGTTCTCTTAAATTTTAAGAAAGATCAGCTTTTAAATGTTCTCGATCACAGCTTTTGTGTTAAGTCAATGAAAAAGCAATAGGGAACAAGATGCCAATTTCCGAGTATGAAAATTGCCATAACTTTTTTTTTAATTAAAGATTTTTTTTTTTTATTAGAAGTAGACATATTATAAAGTATAGTTACATATTATAGTAAAAAGACTTTTCATATACATCAGTCATACATTATTAAAATGTTCAATTATCAATTACTTCTGCTTCTGGTGTTTTTATTTTTTATAGAAAGAGAGAGAAAAAGAGGGTAGAAAGTTACAAATAAAAAAAACACAGAAAAACAGAGGAGGTGGAATGGGTTACCTGTAATACGTCAATGGAGATAGGTTCGTAGATTATAAAGTATAGCTTTTCATCTGATCCTGAGTTCAAGTTTCAGTTGGGTCCTCGTGCTGTGCCAATCTATCCCTTCAGATAGTTAATGAATGGAGCCCAGATTTTATCGAAAATATCTTGTTTGTCCATTAAGACAAGTCTAATTCTTTCTAAGTATAGGGTCTCCGACATTTCCGTAATCCACATATTAATTGTGGGGGTTGTAGGGCCTTTCCAAAATTTTAATATTAATTTTTTCCCGATTATTATACTGTAGTCGAGGAAATTTCTTTGGTTTGTTGTGAGTGTTAAACTTTGTTCTGATATTCCAAGTATTATTAATTTTGTGTTTGGGTCCAGTTTTGTATTAATAACTTCTGAAGTTATTTCAAAAATATCAGTCCAGAAATGTTTAAGTTTTATACAGTTTGCAAACGTATGTGTTAAATTTGCCTCTAGATGTAGACATTTATCACAAATAGGAGAGATTTGTGGGAAGATTCTATTTAGTTTTATTTTAGAGTAGTGTAGTCTATGTAAGACCTTGAATTGTTTTAAAGTATGTCTGGCATTTAATGAACATTGATGTATTTGTTGTAAACTTTCGTCCCACATATCTTTCGTTATAGGGTGACCTATTTCATTTTCCCATTTGTATCTATATGGTTCGGTCGGTGGTACCTCGTTGTTTAGTAGGGTGTTATAAATATAAGCTATTAGTTTTTCAGTATTAGGATGCTTGTTCAAACATTCATCAAGAATTTCTGATTCCCTACTCCTGTAGACTTGTGTATTAGATTTAACATAATCTCTAATTTGTAGATATCTGAAGAAATTATTTGAGTGCAGTCCATAATTCTGTTGTAACTCTTGAAATGAAAGAAAAGTGCCTTTCCCATAAAGATGTCCAATATTTTTGATTCCATAATTTTTCCATTGTGTGAAACCTTTGTCCATAAAGGATGATTTGAATGAAGGATTATTTACAATGGGAAGGCATAGTGGTATATTATTCAATTTTAAATCTTTTTTTATTTGTTTCCAAATTCGTATTCCACTATGTATTATGGGGTTTTCTTTATAGGTTTTTTTGTGCAGTTTTGTGGGGGCAAATATGATCGGACCTATTTCAAAAGGTAGACAGTCTTCCTTTTCCATCATTAACCAATCTGGTTGTCGATCCATTTCTTCCAGCCAGAAATTCATGTTTTTGATATGGACTGCCCAAAAATAAAATAAGAAATTTGGCAAAGCCAAACCTCCATTTATCTTTGACTTACATAAATGTTTTTTACTTATTCTATGATTCTTATAATCCCAGACAAAACTTGTAACAATGGAGTCGACTTTTTTGAAAAAAGTTTTTGGAATATATATCGGAATTAATTGAAATAGGTACAGCAGTTGCGGTAAAAAAATCATTTTTATAGCATTAATTCTCCCAAGCATAGAAATGGGGAGTGTTTTCCAGTATTGAATATTCTTATGTAGTTTATTCAGTAAGGGTGGGAAATTTAGTTTAAATAAAGAGGTATATGTCTTAGTTACATAGATTCCTAAGTATTTAAATTTATCTTTAACTATTTTAAAAGGGGATTGTTGTATTGTATGTAAATTGAATTTTGTTATTGGCATGATTTCACTTTTATTCCAATTAATTCTATATCCCGAAAACTGACCAAATTGAGTTATTAGATTTAATAAATTTGGAATACTAGTTTCTAACTTTGTAATATATATTAGTACATCATCTGCATATAAGGAAATTTTATTCCTTGTGTCTCTAGTATTGTATCCATATATTCCTGGATGGTTTCTAACGCTTTCTGCTAGGAGTTCGATTGCAAGAGCAAATAATAGTGGGGATAGTGAACATCCTTGTCTACAGCCTCTAGAGAGATTAAATTTAGTTGATAACATTTTGTTTGTTAATATTCTGGCTGTTGGATTAGAATATAACAATTTAACCCATGTACAGTACTTCTCTCCTAGTTGAAATTTTTCCATCACCGAAAATAAATATGGCCATTCTACCTGGTCAAATGCTTTTTCAGCATCTAACGAAATAATTGCTAGATCTGCATTAGGAATTCTATTGGAGTATATAATATTAAATAATCTTCTCAGATTATAAAATGAATAACGTTTTGGGATAAACCCTGTTTGGTCGGGATGTATTAATTTACTAATCGCTAAGCTCAATCTATTAGATAAAATTTTAGTTAGTATTTTCTGATCAGTATTTAAGAGGGCTATAGCTCTGTATGAACCTGGGTCTTCAAGATCCTTGTCCGTTTTTGGTATGAGTATGATTGTAGATTCATTTAGAGTTTCTGGGAGTTTCTGTTGAGTGTAGGCGTATTTGTACATTGTCTGTAAGCGTGGGGAAAGCAAATCATAATTTTTTTTTTTAAATTCACTGCACTGTGATTTTTTTTTATAAAACACTGCAGCCTTTCCGTTTTTTAAAGATTTGATTGACTCTTCGATGTCTTTTATCGTAATTTCAGCCCCTAGTAATTCTCTCTCTTTCTGATCTAGACCCGCAAACTTACAATTCTGTAAAAATGTTTCCATTCCCGTTGGTTGTTCTGTTATTTTAGATGAATACAATTTTTGGTAGTATTGTAGAAATCTATTATTAATATCTTTAGGCAGTGTTAATGTTTCTCTCTTGTCTGTTCTAATTTTGTATATTGTTTTTTCCCCTAAACTGAAGATATGAAAGTGAATTCCTGGGATGTCAGGACTTTCATATGAAGAAAGACTGGATAGACTTGGCTTGTACTCACTAGAATTTAGGAGATTGAGGGGGGATCTTATAGAAACGTACAAAATTCTTAAGGGGTTGGACAGGCTAGATGCAGGAAGATTGTTCCCGATGTTGGGGAAGTCCAGGACAAGGGGTCACAGCTTAAGGATAAGGGGGAAATCCTTTAAGACCGAGATGAGAAAAACATTTTTCACACAGAGAGTGGTGAATCTTTGGAACTCTCTGCCACAGAGGGTAGTTGAGGCCAGTTCATTGGCTATATTTAAGAGGGAGTTAGATGTGGCCCTTGTGGCTAAAGGGATCAGGGGGTATGGAGAGAAGGCAGGTACGGGATACTGAGTTGGATGATCAGCCATGATCATATTGAATGGTGGTGCAGGCTCGAAGGGCCGAATGGCCTACTCCTGCACCTATTTTCTATGTATCTATGAATTAGGTGTCAAATTAAACTTCTCTTTATGCTTTATCTGATGGGATAAATTAAAGACTTGATTTTTAAAATCTCAAAATTTTGTAACATTGCTACCACATGAGAGGGTTGCTGAGAGTTTTGCGGCATACTTGAGGAATGAGATAATGAAGATTCCGGAAAACCCATGGGGCAACTTCACTGTGGCTGCCACGACGATGCTCCATAACTTCTCCCAGCAGGTAAATATTTTAAGCATATTTTGTGGAATTTTGGGAACATTTGACTATAATGTTTGACCTTAAAATTAATGTTTTTTATGAAATATTCACAATTACTTTATGTGTGTTGCACGGGCTGCAGCTGATGGGACAGCCACAGATGGGACTGATGGGACCACCACAACAGATGGCAATGATGGGAACACATCAACATGCTTACCAGGTATCTAAATTTATAATACTTTTTGTGAATTGGACTTGAAATTCTTTGTCACACACAGCTTGTGAAGTTTTAATTTATTTGCCCTCCACTTAATATTGATATGTTTCTGCGTTGCAGCCACTGTCACTGATGGGACCACGACAGATACCACCACCATTGTTGTCATGCTTACCGATGGCCATCTCACACATAGGCAGGTCACCCAGTTCCACAGCACATCAGGTAGCCACAATTCCCACATACACTGCCCAGGGCTCGAAATCAGCAGTTGCCCGGGTGCCATTGACCACCCAAGGTGCTGCCGGGCAACCTAAACGCCGAGTCATTTTGCCCGGCTTGGCACTGCAGATACTGGTTTGTACCGTAGATAGACACAAAAAACTGGAGTAACTCCGTGGGTCAGGCAGCATCTCTGGAGAAAAGGAACGTGACGTTTCGTGTCGGCGACGGCTGTATTGCGGGGCAAAGATATTAGGTGCGTGGTGACGAAGGGTCGGAGCGAATGACGGGCCCCGAACAGCGGCAGCAGCGGCCGGGATAGCGGCACCACCGCCTCCTCCTCCCGCATCCCGCCCGCCCTGATAGCGGCCGCTGCTTGCAAATCCGCTAACGACGCTTTCAAAACAAACCCTCCCGCATGCCGAGGCCGGGAGGAGGGAGGGAGGGGGAGGTCAACTTCCGCCATCTGAAGCAGCTGCACCAAAGATCCTATTGCTATAGCTGCACCGCTCGGCCCCGCACCTTGCTGTTGGCTGGCGGAGGAGGGGAGGCAGTGGCGAGGAGATCCCAACCGCCTCCCCCTTTGGCAGCGGCACTTGGCGATGGACAGGGACGGCCATGGCAGTGGGGCAATGTTGCCCAAAGAGTGCTGACCTTCCTTCCTCCCCACCTCGCCCCCCCCTCTCTCTCTCTCCCTCTTGTACGCCCCTCCACCCCCCCTTATCCTGGGACCCCTCCTCTCCATCCCGCACTGATCCCTATTCCCGCCTGTATTCAGTCCTCACTGACATCCCCTGTGCTTCCCTCCCCATCTAACTCCCCCCCCACCCATCTATTCATCATGCGCTGATCACCCTATCCACCTCGCATTGATTCTCCTGCCACCCCCCATCCATCCTACACTGGTCCCCCAATTCATCCTGTACTTACCCCCCTTCCCATCCATCCTGCACTTCTCCTCCATCCATCCTGCACTTCTCCTCCATCCATCCTGTACTGATCCCCCATCCATCCTGTACTAATCCACCCATTCATCCCGTACTGACTCACCCGCCATTTACCCTGCACCATCCCCTCATTCATCCTGTAGTGATCCCTCATTCATCCTGTAGTGATCCCCCATTCATCCTGCACAGACCCTCCGCTCCACACTGTACTGACCCCCCCCCCATTCATCCTGCGCTGATCTCCTCCCCCCCCCCCATCCATCCTGTACTGATCCTCCCATTCAAGAAGAATGGGGGGAACAGTCTGAAGGGTCTTGACCCGAAACGTTGCCTATTTCCTTCGCTCCATAGATGCTGCCTCACCCATTGAGTTTCTCCAGCACTTTTGTCTACCCCCATCCATCCCGTACTGATCCCTCCCCATTCAACACCACTGACATCCCCCGTGCTCTCCCCTCACAATTTTACCTACTCCAACCAACACGTACTAATTCATCTGCCTCAATCCATCCATTCCGCACCGATTGCCTTCTCAAACCCCCCCCCCCCCCCCCACTATCTATCCACCCGCACTGATTCACACACACCCCCCTCCCTGACCCTATTGTGCTGGAAATGTCTTCAGAGCGAACATTGACTATGTTTGATAGTGGAATGCTATCAAATGTGTTTTAATTCCCAATGTTATTATTTGTTTTTTAGTCCATAAAGATGGATTAATTAAATTGTGAACACGTGAAACATTAAAACCGCAGTGTTCGATTGTCACTGCTGCCGTTGACACGTTATTACAGTATTCATTTTAATGGCAAATCAATGCTCTTAATATGGAGTATCAGTACTACAGGTAGTTATTTAATGAGTAACAATCACAACTATATGTTGGATTTATCCAGGTTTTATTTCTACAGTCGATCATATACATCACAAATTTGGTCAGGAGATATTTCAGTTGAAATTTTAATGTTAATTCTGAAGTGGGAATGATGGAAACAGCGTTTATCAATAATTTTTTTTAATCTGCTGTGTACAAACTGGGTATCTTCATTGCTGTTCACAACACGTACATCTTATCTGAATGTCCGGTAATTACTATTACTAAAAGAACATTTGCTGTAGTTTTGTTCTTTGGCCATCTCTTGTCAGTTAGTGTAATGTTTAACGTGTCAGATGGGTATAGTCGGTTTTAACAGCTATTATCATAAAATGCCTATAGAAATTTCCTTGCAACCTGTATATTTTGTTGTGGATAAATTATGTGGGAAGCAAGAGTGTTTCTGTACCAATAGCAATAACGACCCCATACTATGGCCATGTCATGGTAATTTTCGGTCCTTCACAGAAAACATGCTTGCATCAATCTGTAGTGTGCATGGTTAAGCATATATGTTACCATGGTCCAGGATTTATTGACACAGGTTGATCATACACTGAATAATTCAACCACGTTTTAGTTTGGGAGTGGAAAAAACTAATAGAAATTGCATTAATTGCAATGTGAAAAAAAAGTTTAGAAACTGTATTATAATTTTGCTGCATGTCATTGTGATATATATCATGTCTTGATTGGTGAATATGCTTAGTTTGTGACTTTTTGAAGCAGAAATAATATGTGAATGCTTCATTGACCATAATTCCGACTGGTAACTACGCACTTCGTCTGAGCACATTATCGCACGCGTCATGCAAACCGTCTTAAATGACCACCTAAACTGTCATTTGGCAATCTAAAAAGCTGCCAAGGTTGCCCGGCTGGCATTAGGGAAAAAAAAGTTAAGCGAGAGCCCTGCTGCCTGGTAGCCATCAAATACTAGTGGCCTCTCTGGACTCTCAGCTGCATTCACAAACTACCCCAGCCTTGGGGTATGGGAGTACAGTTTTATGTGATTAAAATATATAATATATTATATATTTATTTTTGTATGCACAGTTGTATGTTCTTATAAACCTTTTTTTGTTGTTAAAACTTTTGTTTGTTTAAATATCAATAAAGGAAATTCTTAATATCAATTAAAATATTATATTTCAGAATAGTGTCTCATGGCATTACTTTCAAATATTTAAATTTCACATTTTTTGATCAATAAAACACAGACACAAGCATTGAACTGCATTGAAAA
Source organism: Amblyraja radiata (assembly GCF_010909765.2). Lineage (NCBI taxonomy): Eukaryota > Metazoa > Chordata > Chondrichthyes > Rajiformes > Rajidae > Amblyraja > Amblyraja radiata. The sequence goes on from NC_045957.1 coordinate 109,159,517, forward strand.
GCAACCTCTTTTCATATATTTTGATCAATAAAACATTGTTTAAAAGCCCCAAATGACTTCAGTTGTCGCCAACAGGGTCGTAGCCTGTCGCGGGTGGATGTAGGTTATCGTAGGTTGTCGTAGGTGTGGTCATAAGTGGACGTCCTAAGTCGTGATGATTGGGTTGCCGGTTGTCGGTAGCTTGCCGTAGCTTGACGTCGATTAGGTGGTAGGTTGTTGTAGCTTGTTGTAGACATTGTCGTAGGGGGGGGGGTCCAGTCGCCGGTTTTTCGACAACCTGCTACGACTATGACAGTCGTCGGCAGTCGCCAGAAAAATCGCCTAAAGGGCCTGTCCCACTAGGCAATTTTTTAGGCGACTGTCATAGTCGTAGCAGGTCGCCGAAAAACCGGCGCTGGACTAATAGGATTACAGACTGCTGTGGGAGTTGTACTTTGGACAGCCAGGGTTGCAGCCGAGGGTGAGAGTTGTAGCTGATAGTAGAGGTTGCAGCTGAGGATGGGGTTGAAGCTGAAACGGTGAAGCTTGCAGTGAGGGTTGCGACCGAGGGTGAAGGTTGCAGCTGAGACAGTGAGGTTTGCTGCCGAGGGTGGGGGTTGTAGCTGAGATGGTGAGGCTTGCAGCTTAGACGGTGAGGGTTGCGACCGAGGGAGAGGGTTGCAGCTGAGACGGCGAAGGGCCTCTCTCACTGAGGCGATTTTTCAGCAGACTGCCGGCGACTGTCAAGTTCACGGCACTCGCCTGAAAAACCGGGAACTGGAACGGAGACTGTCAGAGTGGAACACACACATATACACACAAACACATCGCAAAGGCGGGGGCCAGGGCAAGCGGGGGAGAGTTGTCTGAAATTCGCACGGTGCAAAGCCAAAGCCAACCACACACCGCGATGAACAGGAAGGTTAAGACGTTAAAGAAGCCAGACAACTTTTAATAAGCCAGAGATACACAGCTGGGAAGTTTGGCGGGCATTTAACATTATCGGTCAGTTATCCTTGGTTCTGAAAATTTGTGCTTTTTTCCCCCCCAATGAGCCAAGTCAGCAAAGGCGATTAACTAAAACTATAACATCAGTGGATGTGTTATATCTGGACTTTCAGAAGGCTTTCGACAAGGTCCCACATAAGAGATTAGTATACAAACTTAAAGCACACGGTATTGGGGGTTCAGTATTGATGTGGATAGAGAACTGGCTGGCAGACAGGAAGCAAAGAGTAGGAGTAAACGGGTCCTTTTCACAATGGCAGGCAGTGACTAGTGGGGTACCGCAAGGCTCAGTGCTGGGACCCCAGCTATTTACGATATATATTAATGATTTGGACGAGGGAATTGAATGCAACATCTCCAAATTTGCGGATGACACGAAGCTGGGGGGCAGTGTTAGCTGTGTGGAGGATGCTAGGAGGCTGCAAGGTGACTTGGATAGGCTGGGTGAGTGGGCAAATGCATGGCAGATGCAGTATAATGTGGATAAATGTGAGGTTATCCACTTTGGTGGCAAAAACAGGAAAGTAGACTATTATCTGAATGGTGGCAGATTAGGAAAGGGGGAGATGCAACGAGACCTGGGTGTCATGGTACACCAGTCATTAAAAGTAGGCATGCAGGTGCAGCAGGCAGTGAAGAAGGCGAATGGTATGTTAGCATTCATAGCAAAAGGATTTGAGTATAGGAGCAGGAAGGTTCTACTGTAGTTGTACAGGGTCTTGGTGAGACCACACCTGGAGTATTGCGTACAGTTTTGGTCTCCTAATCTGAGGAAGGACATTCTTGCCATAGAGGGAGTACAGAGAAGGTTCACCAGACTGATTCCTGGGATGTCAGGACTTTCATATGAAGAAAGACTGGATAGACTCGGTTTGCACTCGCTAGAATTTACAAAATTCTTAAGGGGTTGGACAGGCTAGATGCAGGAAGATTGTTCCCGATGTTGGGGAAGTCCAGAACAAGGGATCACAGTTTAAGGATAAGGGGGAAATCTTTTAGGACCGAGATGAGGAAACCATTTTTCACACAGAGAGTGGTGAATCTCTGGAAATCTCTGCCACAGAAGGTAGTTGAGGCCAGTTCATTGGCTATATTTAAGAGGGAGTTAGATGTGGCCCTTGTGGCTAAAGGGATCAGGGGGTATGGAGAGAAGGCAGGTACAGGATACTGAGTTGGATGATCAGCCATGGTCATATTGAATGGCGGTGCAGGCTCGAAGGGCCGAATAGCCTACTCCTGCACCTATTTTCTATGTTTCTACCTACGACTACCTATAACTACATGGTGACCCCACTACAACTGCACCCACGACTACAGGATTATCAATTTTCTCCATGGCGACCAATTTTTGGACGCAGAAAAATTTTCAACATGTTGAAAAATTTGCGGCGACCATACTGAGGCCGCGACTAGTTCCCAGAATGCGGGAACTCCTCACGACCACGAAGGAGACTCACCAGAGACCACTAGCGAACATGTGGCAATCATGAGGCCAGCGCAGAGTCTCCTGCACTCGCCTAAATGGGACAGGCCCTTGAGAGTTGCGGCTGAGGGTGGGGGTTGTAGATGGTGAGGGTTGCAGTTGATGGTGGGGGGTGCAGCTGGGCTGGCAGTGAGGTTGCAGTTGAGGATGGGGATTGCAGCCGAGACGGCGAGGGTTGCAGCCGAGGACGAGAGCTGATGGCGTTCGTTTTTTTGTTAACCACCCCAAAAATATCAATTATTTACAACAATAATATTTGCAATGCAAAACAACACTAACACGCCCATCACCAAATACAAAACCCCCCCACCAAATATTGTTATATACCAAATATAAAATAAGTATTTTACAATCCTTATCAAGTCCACTGGGTCAGGGTGCCAGGCGCGTGATGTTCCTCACGCACCCTCTGGTTTGACGCAATCGGTGCGTGAGCTCGGCGCGGGGGCGAGGGAAGCGAGAAGCTCCCCAGGCGGGGCTGGCAGCGGCAACGACGGGCTGAACCGCCTGCTGCCGCGGCCGCCACCGCCACCAAGGTTATTAAAGAGCGGAGAGGGGGAGGGGTCAAAACCACAAGCAAAAAAAAAAGGCCACGCGGCGCCTGCCGGCCTATGTGACGGAAGGAGAGGCGTGTCAGTCGGCTGATTAAAGACAACAGAGACCGGGAAGGGCAGTGAGGAGTTCAGATCAAACCGCCCCAACAGAGGGCAAAGGGCGAGGGCACCGGGGGACAACCGTCCGTTCGTCTTTCAGGGCAACCAAGGCCGCAGAAGTCAACTCATAACTACTGGATTTGTTTAATTGTGTCTCTCTTTGACGAGAGAGACCCGGGCAACCGATTTACCTGCGAGGGAAGGAGGAGGAGAAGAACGATCGTCCCGTGGACGGAGCGGCCGCACGGCTCGAGCGCCGGCTGGACGACAGACCGGCCGTTACCGACCGTTACCGGCCGCGTTCGATGAAGAGCGCGCGCGCGCGAGCGACCCCCTCCCTCTCCCCGGGTCGCGCGCTGTCTGCAAGCCGCTGCCCCGCCACAGTCACCTCCCCCCCTCCTGCATCCTCGGTCATAACGATCCCTTCCACCGCCTGCGCTAACCGTTTTAACCGACAAGGAAAGGAGCTGCTCTTATTGTCGCGGTAGATGTTTAGTACGGAGAAAGCGGCCCTGGGGGGTGGCGCCGCTGCCGCTGCTGCCTCCGCCGCCGCCGCTGGTTCGAGACGAAGCTCGGCCTCTCCGAGCGAGCGGGGACCGACGGCCGCGTTGAAAGCTAACTCGCATGACAGGGCGAAGAACAACTGCAGCAGCCCCAGCCCCAGCCCCAGCCCCAATTCAACTCCAGCATCGGAATCCGGGCGGATAGTTCACGAGGAACAGCGCCAGCACCATCCGGAAGCTGGCAAGGTTGTGGAGGGTTTGCTGAGCAAATACACCAATCTGATCCAGGGCTGGCAGAACAGGTAAGGGACGGGGTGTGCGCTTAACTTGGTTTGGAAGGGGGGGCGGAGGGCATTTACCAATTTGCTGTCATTACCCGTGTGAAATAGGTAACACGACTGCATTTCTCGGTGTCTGGATGATTTGCCCCAGAGTACAACAACGAGTCACGGTGGCACAGCGGTAGAGTTAGTTGTTGCCTTACAGCAAAATGTAGCGCCAGAGACCAGAGTTCGACTTGTCTGTATGGAGTTTGTACGTTCTCCCAGTGATCTGCGTGGGTTTTCTCCGAGATCTTCGGTTTCCTCCCACACTGCAAAGACGTACAGGTTTGTAGGTTAATTGGCTTGTTAAAATGTAAAAATTGTCCAAGTTGGCGATATGCAGAGTATTGCCCTGCCGACTACAAGGTTCAGAAGGATGTGATCCGAGACTCCAGTGGTAAATTAATTTTTCCCGGGTTGATGATACAATTGGACGTATGCTGTTTCTACTGCGATTTTGTGTATATATTAAATTTCCAGCATCAATAGTTTAAAAACGAATTTCATTTACTATTAGAGGCCCTTTCAGCCTCTTGGTCTTCAGCCTGGGATGTTAGGTACACCAGTCATTGAAAGTGGGCATGCAGGTGCAGCAGGCAGTGAAGAAAGCGAATGGTATGTTAGCTTTCATAGCAAAAGGATTCGAGTATAGGAGCAGGGAGGTTCTACTGCAGTTGTACAGGGTCTTGGTGAGACCACACCTGGAGTATTGCGTACAGTTTTGGTCTCCAAATCTGAGGAAGGACATTATTGCCATAGAGGGAGTGCAGAGAAGGTTCACCAGACTGATTCCTGGGATGTCAGGACTGTCTTATGAAGACTGGATAGACTGGATAGACTTGGTTTATACTCTCTAGAATTTAGGAGATTGAGAGGGGATCTTATAGAAACTTACAAAATTCTTAAGGGGTTGGACAGGCTAGATGCAGGAAGATTGCTCCCGATGTTGGGGAAGTCCAGGACAAGGGGTCACAGCTTAAGGATAAGGGGGATATCCTTTAAAACCGAGATGAGAAGAACTTTTTTCACACAGAGAGTGGTGAATCTCTGGAACTCTCTGCCACAGAGAGTAGTCGAGGCCAGTTCATTGGCTATATTTAAGAGGGAGTTAGATGTGGCCCTTGTGGCTAAGGGGATCAGAGGGTATGGAGAGAAGGCAGGTACGGGATACTGAGTTGGATGATCAGCCATGATCATATTGAATGGCGGTGCAGGCTCGAAGGGCCGAATGGCCTACTCCTGCACCTAATTTCTATGTTTCTATGTATGATCTAGACCAAGACCTACATTGAGCGTCAGAGGGTCGTTTTAATTGATTTTGTGTATAAATACCAGCAATGATCCCTCCCTCCAGGGTGGAGGGAGGGATAATTGACTATCATACTACATTGGTCACTTAAAGATATTTTCATAAAATGATTTTCTGTACAGTCAGACTATGATAAAAGACACAAAGTGCTGGAGCAACTCAGCGGTCCAGGTAGTATCTCCTCCGTCTTAAGGATTCCGACTCAAAATGTAATGTATTCATGAGTTCCAAACACGCTGCCTAATCCACTGAGTTACTCGAGCACTTTGTGTCTATCTTTGTAAACCAGCATCTGCAGTTCCAGTTTTATGGTATTCAGTTGATTTGTAATTTCGTACAGCAAGGAGATAGGCTCTTAGCCTGACTCCATGCTGACTGACATGCCCATTTACGCACATCCCAATTTCCTGCATTGGCTCCATATTCCTCTGTTCTTCTCTCTATGTACCTGTCCATGCGCTCTTTAAATAGTTGTATCTGCCCCTATCATTTCAACTCGTAGCTTGTTTCATATAGCCATCATTATCTGTGTTGCAAAACCTCCACCTCTGATCTGCTTTAAATATGTCCATTCTCACTTTAAACCTAGTGTCTATAGTTTGAGAGCCCACCACCCTTTGAAAATGCCTGATTATCTACCCTATCTGTGCTCTTAATTTTATAAATCCCTAAAAGGTCACCATTCAAATTTCTCTTGTAAATTCATCGTCAAAAACTGGGACATGTTGGCCGGTGTTGGCAAGTTGGGCCAATGGTATCTATCAATGGACTGCATAATTCTATGACTCTAACTGGGTCTCTGCTCCTTCCTATACAACTGGATCCTCCACTTCCTCATGAGTGGGCCTGAATCAGCATGAATCGACAACACCATCTCCTTACTGGCCACCAGCTTATGGACACCATGCTCAGGCTGCATGCTCATTCCCTTGCTCTACTCTCTCTATATACCTATGACTGTATCCAGGTACGCCGACAACGTCAGTCGTCAACGATACCATTGATGCTAAACTAATAATGGGTAACAATGAAGGAGGGACATCGATAATCTGATTGTGTGGTGCTATAACATCAATCACGCTCTTGAAATAAACAAGAACAAGGAGATGACTTCTGATTTAAGCAAGGAAAGCAGGCAAATTCTGCACCCATCTTCATTGGTGGCATGTTGAAGAGAGTCAACAGCTTTATGTTTCTAGATGTACATATCTCTGATAATATGTCCTGGGCACAACAGGTTGATACCATCAGAAAGTAATCTCACCAATGACTCTAGTTCCTCATAAATGTGAGAAAATGTGGCATTGGCTGTGTCTTTGGTTGGTTTGGAAATCAAGAATGAAAGAAGTTGCAGAAAGTGGTGGGCATTGCTTGTTCATCATGAGCATTGACATCCCCTCTGTTGAAGAGATCTACATGAAGCGTTGCCTCAAGAAGGCAGCTATTATCATCAAAGACCCACACTATCCTGCCTGCATTCTGAATTGGGGAGCACTATTTGTATTGCACATTTGGGATTGGTTATAAAGCACTTTTGATTTGAACTAGAGAGCCATTTGAGTTGCATTGGAAAATGATGTGCAGGATTTATCTTGGATTTAAACAGTACACTGCAACATTGCATGTTTCCATAACGCAAATTTGATCTATCAATGATTACATAAAATAATATATTCTGTATTACATGGAATTTTTCCATCTAACACAGGGACGTCAGTGGTCCTTCCAGGTGATCCAGAGGTTCATGTGCACTTCCTCTAACTTCATCTACAGCATCTGGTGTTCCCTTTCTGCCCTACTGTACATCAGTAAGACTACACGTAGACTTGGTGACTGTTTCGACGAACACTTGCACTGCGTCCGCCAAAGCCTAACAGATCTCCCGGTTGTTAACCATTTTAACTCCTCTTCCCATTCCCATTCAATACAATACAATACAATACAATTTATTTGTCATTTGAATCCCATTGAGGTTCAAACGAAATGTTGTTTCTGCAGTCATACACACAAGAAAGAACCAAGACACAACACGATTTACACAAACATCCATCACAGCGCATCTCCTCCTCGCTGTGATGGAAGGCAAAGACTTATCTCTCCCCTGCACTTCCCATTCCCCTCCCGATGTCAAAGTCAAAGCCCCCGGCGGGCGATGGCAATTGTCCTGCGGCCATTAACGCCGCGCCGGGTGATGCAAGGCCACGCTCCGGGTCTTGTTGTTGGAGCCCCCGGCGGGCACTAGCAAAGTCCCACAGCCATTCCAAGCCACGCCGTGCGACGATGTAAGGCCCCGCTCCAGGTACTCTTCAACCCCGCAACTCGGGCGGGTGAAGTCGCCATTGCGGAAGCCCCGAAAAGCGGTCTCCCAGCAGGGACCCGCGGGCTCCCGGTGTCACTGTCCACCAGACTTGCGGTAAGCGTCCGAATCCCCGGGGTCGGGTCGCAGCAGCGCGCCACCACCGCTCCTCCCGCTCCGAACTCGGCCAGCTCCGCGATGGCGAGTAGGTCCGCAGGCTCCGCGACTGGAACCCCAGGTCGTTCCTGCTGGAGGCCGCTCCACGGTGCTAGGCCCCAACGACAACGGAGACCCGACAGAGAAAAGGTCGGGTTCTCCGTGCAGGGGATAGATTTTAAAAGTTTCCCCCGCCCCCCACACACATACCCACACACATACACAAAAAAATAAATAAAAACTACATTCAAACGAGACAAAAAACAACAAAAAGACAGACGGACTGCAGAGGCTTCTGCGACGTGAGTCGCGCCGCCCACCGGATACTGGATTCTGACCTCTCTGTTCTTGGCCTCCTCCATCGTCAGAGTCAAAATGGAAACCGATGGAACAGCACCTCGTATTCTGCATGGGTATTTTGCAACCCAATGGTATGAACGTAGAATTCCTCAATTTTGGATAACTACAGCCCACCCACACCCACTCCTGCTCTCCTCACTCGCTTATCCCATCTGGACTTGCACCTATTTCTCCCTCCCTCCTTCCATTTGCATTCCTTCCTCAAGGCTTTGTCCTGCCCCTTCACTCTTCCAACTTCCTTTTTTTCCCCCCTCAACGCCAGTCAGTCTGAAGAAGGGTCCCCATCCGAAACAGCACCTACCACGTTCTCCAAATATGCTGTTGGACCAACTGAATTACTGCAGCACCTTGTTTCATATCTTTATTTTGTAAGCCAGAATCTGCAGTTCCTTATTTCCAAGAACGGAACTCGCTATCAAAATATGGAGGGGACGGGGGACACAATTTTTTGGCGGCCGCGCGCGCATGCGCACACTCACACATGCGCGCAAGGCTTCGGAGGCTCAATCCAGCGCTAAATGCAGCTCAACTGCCTGTCTCACCGGGTTAACTAACAGCCCTGTCTGGACTGACGGGATAACAGTGCTGCTTCTCCACGCTGGCCATATTTCCCACAAGCCCAGGCAGGTTAACCTGGCGGGGATGTCGCCCACCTCTCAAAACATGGGGAGGAACGTGTCCCCACTGCCCCCCCCGGGTTTTCCGCCCCTGCTTATTTCTACATTTCTTTTGACAGTAACTCAGGTGAGGCTGTATTTTTTTTAATGATTTGATCCTTGAAATAAACCATAATTCAGATTCAGATTCAGAAAACTTTATTGTCTGTCGTAACAGAAAATCTTCTTTGACGTGGCTCAACATACAGACAGGACAATGTACTGATAAGCAGTCATACAACACAGATTTCTGCGAGCACACACAGTGTGTATAGATCTTAAAAACAAGTATACAGATTAAAAACTGTAAAAATAGACAAGATAAAAGTTGTGTATACGTGTAAAGTGACAGTGCGTCAGGGTTAATTTGTCCATTGTTCATTTTTTATTTAAGCTGTTTATGGCAATGGGTATGAATGAGTTTTGGTGGATGTTTTTCTTGGATAGGGGGACTTCTTGTACACAGAGTCTGTGTGCTGGGAGAAGGACAGGCGGGTGTCGATCTCTGTGCCCAGGTATCTAAAGGCCGCTACCTGCTCAACTGTCTGCCCATTCAGCCTCAGAGGTTCAAAGAGAGGTTGGGGGGAAGATGTTCGCCTCCCCCCACAACACAGCTCCTTGGTCTTGGAGATGTTAAGCTCCAGAGAGCTCTCTTTGATCCACAGCATCAGGGTGTTGACCTGCTGATAGTAGGTAGCCAGAGAATTGTGATCCTTGATGTGGGTCACCAGGGCCATATCGTCTGTATACTTAAAAAGGGGAATGTCACTGTAATGTTTGCAGTTTGCATAGTTCTAATTTCTAATTATAAAATATCCTAGTATGTTGGCACTGAAACAAAGCATTTGCTTTTAGAGATATGAGATTTTGCAGTGGCATCTTTCCTTAAATAACATGGATCATACTTTTTTATACTTATGTAAAAAACATTCCAGGTTGTACCTCTAAGAGTGAGAAGTTTGGCATATTAATTATTTTAGATGTGCAGCAGTGAGATTTTATTTTTTATTTTTTTTACATTGCTCTCTGAAACTCCTAGCATCACCGATTGTGTCAAAACCTGCTACTTCAAAACGCCAAAATAAAATGGATTGGACCACCTTAGCATAGAATCCAGACATGCCAAAGTCATATTCAAACCAGTTGAAACTCTAGAAATGTATCTAAATCGGAGTCTGGCAGTTGTAATCACAATTTCAGGGAAGGGGGTGTGTGTGGGGGAGGGAAGGGAGGGGGGTGGGGGAGGGGTTGTGTGTGTGAGGGAGGGGGTTGTATGCGGGGGGTGTGGGGAATGGGGTTGTGTGTGGGGGAGGGGTAGTGGGGGGGGGGGGGGAGGGAGAGCTCGGAGAAAATACGGGGGGTATCACGGGGAGGGGGCTAAAGCCAGCGAGGGGGACCAGAGTGGAAAGGGCTGGAGCAGGCTCGCAGCGATTGCTGGTCGCTGGACCGCTGGTCATTCTCCTCCGCCGAGATCAGATTCTCCGCTTTCTGTTTGGCGACATTTCCCGTGCCGGGCTGTTTCAAGTTCCTCCGAAAATTGTGTCCGGTTGGAAACCTCCGCTGGCCATCCACCGCTCCAGTAAAGACGCGATGGCGCAGGAAGGGGTGGACCAATTAAAGTAAAGACCAATCCACGCGGCGCTGAAAGGTAGGACGAGGAGATCCACCTGCGCACGCTCGTTTTTTAAGATTTTTAAACCTCGTTAAAGTTCACATTAGACCACTGATCAGAATGAAACTTGGTGCAATCGCAGTGCAGGAGAACGGTGAGTAAGCTGGCGAACAATCGTAGCGCTATCGCGTAACGTTTTTGCACAAATAGAATGACTGCGCAACCGGAAGGTAACAAGATCAGAGCTTTAGTTATGTACAAACTAGACCAGGGGTGGGGAACCTGCGGCCTTTTGAATGAATCCAAATTTTGTAGACAAATTCTTTTATTTTTATTTAAATGTTTTTGTTCGTCTTTTATTATTTTAATTTTAATCTTAAAATGAACCTATTTAAAATACTAAAGAGTAAAAGAAGATTAAAAAACCCCAATATAATATCACTCGCACGCTAACCACACTCACACTCACAAACCACCCCCCTTGAAATTATATTAATATTATTAATTCGCTCCTTTTATCCGTGGCAGGGGCAGAGAGAGGGCAGGGGCGGAGGGAGGGCGGGGGCAGGGGCAGAGACAGAGGCAGATGGGATGGGGGCAGAGGGAGCGGGCAGAGAGGGAGAGGGGGGGGGTAGAGAGGGAAGGGGGTAGAGTTTGAGGGGTGGGGGCAGAGGGCAGAGAGCGGCAGCAACCTGCACACCATGCGCCGACACGAGGAATCTGGGCGAGGCGGCAAGCGGGTAGGCGAGCATCGGTCAAAGGACCGCAAGTTGGGCGGCCGCAGTCTTCAGCTATGATATTTGGTCCTCAGTCCAGGGCCCGACTTCATCTACAGCTGTGTCTTTTGAATAACGCGGGGGAGGAGGGAGAGGTGGAGGGGGAGGTGACGTCACTCGCAGCGCAAGGAAGCCAGCACGTGTAGCAGACCCATTGTTACCTCATCAGCTAAAGACAGTTGTTTTTATTTCAAAGTTTTGTCAGATTTTTGAACATTTTCAGTAATAACTCGAGAAATAAAGCATGGAATGTTCAGATAAGTCTATTTAGGACACCACAGGAAAAATGTCTACCAGAATATGTAAAAATGTTACCGTTACCACGTCGTTTTTTCGAGAAGATGTGATTATACACAAACAAACACACAAATACATCATCCACATACAACATCAGACTTTTAGTTATATACATAGAAAATGGGTGCAGGATGAGGCCATTCGGGCCTTTGAGCCAGCTCCGCCATTCATTGTGATCATAGAAACATAGAAAATATTTGCAGGAGTAGGCCATTCGGCCCTTCGAGCCTGCACCGCCATTCAATATGATCATGGCTGATCATCCAACTCAGTATCCTGTACCTGCCTTCTCTCCATACCCCCTGATCCCTTTAGCCACAAGGGCCACATCTAACTCCCTCTTAAATATAGCCAATGAACTAGTCTCAACTACCTTCTGTGGCAGAGAGTTCCAGAGATTCACCACTCTGTGTGAAAAATGTTTTTCTCATCTCAGTCCTAAAGGATTTCCCCTTTATCCTTAAACTGTGACCCCTTGTCCTGGACTTCCCCAACGTTGGGAACAATCTTCCTGCATCCTGCATTCTGCATCCCCTTAAGAATTTTGTAAGTTTCTATAAGATCCCCCTTTAATCTTCTAAATTCTAGTGAGTACAAGCCGAGTCTATCCAGTCTTTCTTCATATGAAAGTCCTGACATCCCAGTAATCAGTCTGGTGAACCTTCTCTGTACTCCCTCTATGGCAAGAATGTCTTTCCTCAGATTTGGAGACCAAAACTGTACACAATACTCCAGGTGTGGTCTCACCAATACCCTGTACAACTGCAGTAGAACCTATACTCAAATCCTTTTGCTATGAATGCTAACATACCATTCGCTTTCTTCACTGCCTGTTGCACCTGCATGCCTACTTTCAATAACCATATAACCATATAACAATTACAGCACGGAAACAGGCCATCTCGACCCTTCTAGTCCGTGCCGAACACGTATTCTCCCCTAGTCCCATATACCTGCGCTCAGACCATAACCCTCCATTCCTTTCCCGTCCATATAACTATCCAATTTATTTTTAAATGATAAAAACGAACCTGCCTCCACCACCTTCACTGGAAGCTCATTCCACATAGCCACCACTCTCTGAGTAAAGAAGTTCCCCCTCGTGTTACCCCTAAACTTCTGTCCCTTAATTCTCAAGTCATGTCCCCTTGTTTGAATCTTCCCTACTCTCAGTGGGGAAAAGCTTATCCACGTCAAATCTGTCTATCCCTCTCATCATTTTAAAGACCTCTATCAAGTCCCCCCTTAACCTTCTGCGCTCCAAAGAATAAAGCCCTAACTTGTTCAACCTTTCTCTGTAACATAGTTGCTGAAACCCAGGCAACATTCTAGTAAATCTCCTCTGTACTCTCTCTATTTTATTGACATCCTTCCTATAATTAGGCGACCAAAATTGTACCCCATACTCCAGAATTGGCCTCACCAATGCCTTGTACAATTTTAACATTACATCCCAACTTCTATACTCAATGCTCTGATTTATAAAGGCCAGCACACCAAAAGCTTTCTTTACCATCCTATCTACATGATATTCCACTTTCAGGGAACTGTGCACAGTTATTCCCAGATCCCTCTGTTCACCTGCATTCTTCAATTCCCTACCATTTACCATGTACGTCCTATTTTGATTTGTCCTGCCAAGATGTAGCACCTCACACTTATCAGCATTAAACTCCATCTGCCATCTTTCAGTCCACTCTTCCAACTGGCATAAATCGCTCTGTAGACTTTGAAAATCTACTTCATTATCCACAACCCCACCTATCCACAACCCCACCTTAGTATCATCTGCATACTTACTAATCCAATTTACCACACCATCATCCAGATCATTGATGTACATGACAAACAACAGTGGACCCAGCACAGATCCCTGTGGCACCCCACTAGTCACTAGTCACTGGCCTCCAACCTGACAAACAACCATCCACCATTACTCTCTGGCATCTCCCATTCAGCCACTGTTGAATCCATCTTGCTACTCCACCATTAATACCCAACCATAGAACCTTCTTAACCAACCTTCCATGAGGAACCTTGTCAAAGGCCTTACTGAAGTCCATATATACAACATCCACTGCTTTACCCTCATCAATTTCCCGAGTAACCTCTTCAAAAAATTCAAGAAGATTAGTCAAACATGACCTTCCAGGCACAAATCCATGTTGACTGTTCCTAATCAGACCCTGTTTATCCAGATGCTTATATATATTATCTCTAAGTATCCTTTCCATTAATTTGCCCACCACTGACGTCAAACTAACAGGTCTATAATTGCTAGGTATACTCTTAGACCCCTTTTTAAACAATGGAACAACATGCGCAGTACGCCAATCCTCCGGCACCATTCCCGTTTCTAATGACATTTGAAATATTTCTGTCATAGCCCCTGCTATTTCTACACTAACTTCCCTCAATGTCCTAGGGAATATCCTGTCCGGACCTGGAGACTTATCCACTTTTATATTTCTCAAAAGTGTCAGTACTTCCTCTTCTTTGAATCTCATAGTTTCCATAGCTACTCTACTTGTTTCCCTTACCTCAAATAATTCAATATCCTTCTCCTTGGTGAATACCGAAGAAAAGTATTGTTCAATATCTCCCCCATCTCTTTTGGCTCTGCAGATAGCCTGGTGTACCATGACACCCAGGTCTCGTTGCACCTCCCCTTTTCCTAATCGGCCACCATTAGATAATAGTCTACTTTCCTGTTTTTGCCACCAAAGTGGATAACCTCACATTTATCCACATTATACTGCATCTGCCATGCATTTGCCCACTCACCCAGCCTATCCGAGTCACCTTGCAGCCTCCTAGCATCCTCCTCACAGCTAACACTGCCCTCCAGCTTCGTGTCATCCACAAACTTGGAGATGTTGCATTCAATTCCCTCGTCCAAATCATTAATATATATTGTAAATAGCTGGGGTCCCAGCACTGAGCCTTGCGGTACCCCACTAGTCACTCCCTGCCATTCTGAAAAGGACCCGTTTACTCCTACTCTTTGCTTCCTGTTTGCTAGCCAGTTCTTTATCCACATCAATACTGAACCCCCAATGCCGTGTGCTTTAAGTTTGTATACTAATCTCTTATGTGGGACCTTGTCGAAAGCCTTCTGAAAGTCTGTGGGACCTTGTCGAAAGCCTTCTGAAAGTCGTGGCATGGCTGATTGTCCCCAATCAGTACCCCGTGCCTGCCTTCTCCCCATATCCCTTGATTCCACTAGCCCCTAGAGCTCTATCTAACTCTCTCTTAAATCCATCCAGTGATTTGGCCTAAACAACCCTCTGGCAGGGAATTCCACAAATTCACAAATCTCTGGGTGAAATTGGCGGAAGTGGCGGCGCTGCTTTGCAGCTGCGGCTCGCCTGCAGTCCGTTTGTTTGTTCTTTTTTTTTGTTTTCTTTTGTGCCGTTGTCACAGTTTATTTCGGTTTATTTTAGTTGTGTATGTGTGGTGGGGTGGGGTAAACGTGATTTTTGACTCTTCCTTCGGGGGGGATGTGTCCTTTCTTGCCGTATCCTCCGTCTCCGTCTGCACTGAGGCCTATCGCCGTGGAGTTGGCGGCCTCCAACTGGGACCGACCTCGAGGCTCCGGAGGCAGAGCCAGGACATACCAACGCGAGGCTGACCGACTTCGGGGCTGTGGTGGCGTTGTGGAGGCTCGGCCACGGGCCAGTAGACGACATTGTCGGGAGCTCGCAGGTCACAGGTTGGTGACCCGTTTTTCCAGAGCTCACGCAATAACAGCTTCATCCGCTGGATTGGAGGGCGGCAGCTTCGACCGCCCCAGGCTGCGGAGTTTGAACCAGCCCGTTCACGGAGCTCGGATTCAGCCGTGGGACTTGCTTACCATCACCCGGCGGGGTCACAACATCGGAGGCCTGGATCGCCTCATCGCAGAGGGAGAGCAAGGAGGGAAGAGACAAGGACTTTGGGACTTTTTGCCTTCCATCACAGTGAGGAGGTGCCTGGTGGACTCACTGTGGTGGATGTTAAACTGTGTTGAGTGTGTGTTTTGTTATTTTATGTTATGACTGCAGGCTAAACCATTTCGTTGCACTGAAAAGTGCAATGACAATAAAATTGAATCTGAATCTTGAATCTGAAAATGTTTTTTCTCACCTCAGTCTTAAATGGCCTCCCCTTTATTCTAAGACTGTGGCCCTTGGTTCTATCTGGCCATATCCATATAGATATGGATAGATACATATTTGAGCAAAACTAGTCGGTGTATCAAGTACTTAATTGTCGCATAGATGTTCAGAAAAATGTCAGACCTTGTGATAGGTCGCCCAATTATAGGAAGGATGTCAACAAAATAGAGAGAGTACAGAGGAGATTTACTAGAATGTTGCCTGGGTTTCAACAACTAAGTTACAGAGATAGGTTGAATAAGTTAGGTCTTTATTCTCTGGAGCGCAGAAGGTTAAGGGGGGACTTGATAGAGGTCTTTAAAATGATGAGAGGGATAGACAGAGTTGACGTGATCAAGCTTTTCCCTTTGAGAATAGGGAAGATTCAAACAAGAGGACATGACTTCAGAATTAAGGGACAGAAGTTTAGGGGTAACATGAGGGGGAACTTCTTTACTCAGAGAGTGGTAGCGGTGTGGAATGAGCTTCCAGTGGAAGTGGTGGCGGCAGGTTCGTTGGTATCATTTAAAAATAAATTGGATAGGCATATGGATGAGAAGGGAATGGAGGGTTATGGTATGAGTGCAGGCAGGTGGGACTAAGGGAAAAAAGTTGTTCGGCACGGACTTGTAGGGCCGAGATGGCCTGTTTCCGTGCTGTAATTGTTATATGGTTATATGGTTAACAAGGGGGGATCTTATAGAAACTTACAAAATTCTTAAGGGGTTGGACAGGCTAGATGCAGGAAGATTATTCCCGATGTTGGGGAAGTCCAGAACAAGGGGTCATAGTTTATGGATAAGAGGGAAGTCTTTTAGGACCGAGGTGAGAAAATTATTTTTTACACAGAGTGGTGAATCTGTGGAATTCTCTGCCACAGAAGGTAGTTGAGGCCAGTTCATTGGCTAGATTTAAGAGGGAGTTAGATGTGGCCCTTGTGGCTAAAGGGATCAGGGGGTATGGAGAGAAGGCAGGTATGGGATATTGATTTGGATGATCAGCCATGATCACATTGAATGGCGGTGCAGGCTCGAAGGGCCGAATGGCCTACTCCTGCACCTATTTTCTATGTTTCTAACAATGATTTTGGAATTGGTAATCATATTGAGTTTGGTGTAGCAGCTAAGAATTTGTGGATCAAGACCGACAGGTAATAAGTTGGAGACGAACGCCAAGTCGCCTGCAAATGACAGGTGTAAATAAAGTTGAATAATCTTGGTTTTCTTTTGAAGTTATCTAGTATGCCATTCGAATTGACATTAAAAAGTATTCCAGACTGATCTTTTATCAATGCAAAAATAAGAACAACAAATGATTGCAGAGACTGGTTTTAGGATGCGGCTATCGATTCAATTGAGTTCTTGTTTGTACATGATAGTTGCATTTATTCCATTAGGAAAGTCTCTGAAACTGAAGAGAATGTTACAAACTATTTGTTTTCGATGAGATCTTGTAAACAATAATATTAAGATTAAACGAGAACTTACCAGTTTGAAGTTTGATCTTTATTTTATGAGGAGTTACGATGAGGGACTACGTGAAGAAGAAGACCCCGTCCAGGCGCACAAGGCATCAATCTTCAAAGCATCGGTGTGAAATCACAGATAATAATTATCGAAGCATAATAGTAAGATAAGAACCAGAACTTCCAGCTGACATGAGGGTGGGAGCGGAGGGCACGTAGCCCATCATCGTAACTGCTCATAAAATAAAGATCAAACTTCAAACTGGTAAGTTCTCGTTTAATCTTACTATTTTACTTCGGAGTCACGTGAGTGACTACGTGAAGATTTCAAAGCTCTGATTTCATGCCGTAGATTCAAATCCACGCATCTCAATGCATTTGATTGACTCTGAATAAGTAAAGCATCATCAACAATGCATAACCATAACATTGATGCAATCAGTTAATGGTTTATTTATTATAACAACATTTTTACCCCTCTATCCCAGAGGGGAACTTAACACTGAATCCA
Organism: Amblyraja radiata; assembly: GCF_010909765.2. Classification (NCBI taxonomy): domain Eukaryota; kingdom Metazoa; phylum Chordata; class Chondrichthyes; order Rajiformes; family Rajidae; genus Amblyraja; species Amblyraja radiata. Next base: position 109,177,040 of record NC_045957.1, read on the forward strand.
AAACAGCACCACCAAATACCCCAGGTTCTGCAATCTCCTTATGGTAATACTTTTGAAACATCCGTTCACTTGCCCATCCTGCGGCCGCGAGGATATGGTCTATTGGAACGTCCAAATACTTGGCCGCCGATGTTGATGCCGCCCTGGTGGAATGAGATTTAAATTTGTCAGTATCAATCCTTGCATCAACCAGCACCTGCTTCAGCCACCTTGAGATAGCCTGCACCGACACTTTCTTATGTGTTTTTTTTATGGCTGATAAAGAATGCTGATTCAGCACCTCTTAAGGTTCTGGTGGCTTCAATGTAACATCGTAAATGTGACACTACACATAGTCTTGGGTCCGTAGGATATGCTGAAAAAAACAACTTATATCCCGTGACTCCAGGTCTGCTCTGTTTGAGTAAATCGTAGACATAGAATGTAATGGCCTCTGCTGCTATTACCATCCTATCTATTCGTAGTTTCTGCAACGTCTGTACTCTCTGTGCTGAAACTAGTGCCATGAGCATAACTACTTTCACGGTAACTTTGGCCAAAGACAGAGCTGAAATAGGAGTCCATTGACCAAGGAGCATCAGCACATCCCTCACATTCCAGATTTCTGTATACCTGGGTCTAGGAGGCTTGGAATTGAAAATTCCCTTCATAAACCTACAGACCAAAGAATGTGATCCTACAAGATATTGTTCTGATTCCCTCCATAAATATGCAGAGAGGGCACTCCTTGCAGTATTGATCGCACTATAACTTAACTTAAAATCAAAATAGAGAGTCGACAGAAACTCTCACATCTGGGATATTTGCAGTGTGGTATGAAATATTCTGCCTTAAGCAAAACACCTCCCATTTTCTTATGTAAGAAATGTACTGCTTTTGGGTACTATCCCTCCAGGCTGCTGCAGTGACATCCAGAGTACGATCTGATGGTCCTCTTCCGAGATATGGTCTCCTTTAGAATCTGTAAATCAACAAACCAATACGATCATGTAAAGGATGCGAATCACCTGTTACAGGGTGCACAAGTAGGTTTTCTTGTTTAGGAATAATCATAAGAGGCTTTGTGATCATTTTTAACACCAGTGGGTACCATGGTTGTGTAGGCCAGTCTGGTACCACCAATACTCCTGAAGCGGAGTCCTGTTTGATCTTTTGTAGACACCTACTAATGAGACAAAATGGAGGAAATGCATACAAAAACATTCCACCCCAATGTAGCGAGAATGCATCCATCGCTACAGCACCAGGATCTGGTTCCCATGAAACATATTTAGGTAATTGGTGGTTAAGTCTAGATGCAAACAAGTCAATTTCTGGCACCCCAAATTGTGCAACAATTTTATTAAACTTGTCACGATTCAACATCCATTCGGTATTGTCATTAAATTTACGTGACCTGGTGTCTGCTATTATGTTGAATCTACCTGGTAGGTAGATTGCCGAAAGCCAAATGTTTCTGCTAATACACCAGTTCCAGATAACGTTTGCCAATCTATCACAGGATTCTGACTTGATTCCACCCATGTGATTAACATACGCTACTGCCGTAGTGTTTTCAATCTGTACCTGCACATGCAAGTTTTGCACATTAGAGCAATAAGCTTTAAGCCCATAAAATGTACCTAAAAGCTCTAGGTAATTGATCCCATGTGCTTGGAACAAAGGTACTTCTTCCACATTCCATCTACCTCCACAGCTGGAAATAGTATCAGTAGCGCCCCAACCTAGAGCACTTACATCAGTCTGCAGAATAATGGTAGGTGTTTCAACCAGAATTTCCTTGGAAGCATTTGAGACACTCCTGATCCACCATTGTATTTCAGTAATAGCTGTAACTGGTAATTCCATGGGCCTGTCAAAATGCCCTGAATGTCTCCTCAATGCTTGTACCTTTGCTTGCTGCAATTGCTGATAATGCAGTGGACCAAACTGCACAGCTGAAAATGAAGCGATTAGTTTGCCAAGCAAGCGTGCCACCTGCCTAATTGATGGTTGATGCTGTGTAATGAGCTTGATACAACCCTCTTTGATACAACTGCAGCCCTTTATCTTTGGGTAGCGTCACTATCATGTGTTCTAAATTAATAGTGAAACCCAAGTAATCAATCACTGTGCTTGGTGACAATTTGGATTTATCTGGATGTATAATAAATCCCAGCCTCTCGAATGTGAGCTTGACTATTGACACCGATGCTTCTGTTGTAGCCCGTGTGTCCACCACAATCAAAATATCCTCCAAATAGGCCATCACCAAATGGCCCTGAGCTCTTAGCAGTGTAAGACTGGTTTTAACAATTTGGTAAATAGTCTAGGGGCTGAGGTTAAACCATGAGGCAATGCTTTAGACTGCCATTATTTGACTCATCCAATTAAACTTTAAGTATCTCCGATCATTACCATGCACAGCCACAGAGTAATATGCATCTTGCAGATCTATGCTGGCCATATAGCATTTTCTTGAAATCAGCTGTATAGCATTGGCAAATGTCTCCATTTTAAAATGTTTAAACTGTACAAAGGGGTTAAGACTTGTCCGATCGAGAATAATTCTACAGCCACCATCCTTTTTTTGCTCTAGGAAAAATACTTGACACAAATTGGTGGTGTTGGTGAACTGACTTCTCAATGACCCCTTTTCCCGACAATATTTTAAGTTCTGCCTGAATCTCCATATTCTCTTCTTTTGAGAAAATACGTGTCCGACTTGAAACATGTTGAATAGGAGGATCCAAATATGGGTAGAATTCAATTCTGATCCCCATAATACTGCACGGTATAAATGCATCAGTTGTTATTTTTTGCCATTCTTTTAGGAAGAATTGTAACCTTCCCCCAATTGGTTAATGTGAAACACTTAATATGTCTCTTCCAGGACCAGACCCACCTACCTCGGGGTTTGCTGGTGACAAATGTTGTCCCCTGCTCTTAGTGGGAACACTGTAGCCTCCACGTGCCCCAGGAGCAGTCCGCCAATAACGCGTATATGGGAACGACCGACTTGTTCCTTCACCGGCCCCAGTCATCGCCCTTCGGTATGGAAATTACCTTCGAACAGATCTGCCAAGCACCGGTGGTTTTATCATCCCCACGGTTTTTGCTTCCTCATTCAGGTCTTTCACCCTTTTGACTAGATTTTCTCCAAAAAGCAGATTAGGCAATTGAATATTAGTTGGTTTACAGAGCCCCGCAAACTTAGGATGTATTTTAGGCCTTATAGCACTTTAACAAATATTTCAAAGTGCGCATTACACATGAGTGCTAAGGCATCCTGTTGTGACACAGTCACGTGTCTTCATCCAGGCCTCTGGCAAAAGCCGTAATGCTTGACCCCAGCAATTTCAACACCCGCTGTAATTTCATTTCTTGTGCGCATACTGCCATTGCCAAATAGCCCCATATTACATTATTTACTGCTGGGACTGCTAGCAGTGCGCAATTCTGCGGTGTTTCATGTTTTTTGACAGTCTCGTCCATAGTCAGTTCCTGGAGCTGATGGGAGAGCAAGTAATTTATTGTCATTGCTATTTCTTCTCCCAAAGGTTCCCCTTTCCGTCTAGGGATGGAAAACCTTTGGGCCAGACCTGGTATTCTGGGCTCTGTTATTGGGCTTTGGTCCTCATATGATTAATTATCTGAATCTTGCTGCCCTGGAATATATTCCTCATAGTGGGGGAAATCTGGTATCCCTGCTTCAGGTGTTTCCAACGCTGGCTCTCCCGCAGGCCTACGCACAGTAAACCCTTTTGTAGGTGCTCCCCTCGCGGGCTTTCCCATAGGCCCACGCATAGACAGCCCCTTTTTAGGTGCTGCTAACGCTGGCTCACCTGTAGGCCAACGCATAAATTGTCTTTTCCCAGACACTGCTGGTGCTGGCTCTCCTGTAGGCCAACCCATAAACTGTCTTTCTTGAGACATGGCTGGCGCTGGCTCTCCTGTAGGCCAACGCTGAGCCGGACCTTTTCCAGGCACTCCCTGCGCTGGCTCTCCTGTAGGCCAACGCGGACTGTACTCTTCCTGGAGTGGATCCTGATAAATCATTTTCCCCATGAGGAATTCTAGGTTAGCGACCCGAGTAGACATAATGTCTTCCTGAGGCGGGGTAAACTCCGGGTCTGACTCTTCAGAGTCTACTGGCCGATCAGATTTTCTCTTGGCCTTGCACGCTAATGGCGCTGCAACGGTACTTTTAGTTGCTGTTTTTCAGTCGCTGGCTTTGCTGCCACCGATTCCTTAATCGGGCGCCCGCTACTCTCAGACTCGCGGTCCTCTTGAGTTTTACCTGCGGTACGCCTCCCCTTGCCTTTTCGCACTTTCTCCATTCTAGACTTGTCTGGCACACAGCACAAAGTCTCCTGGAAGAAAGCGACCTGAAGGCGAAAGTGAAACCACTTCAGGCTTTTTGCACTCACCGCTTGGAGGGGCTCTGCTCCTCTACAACCGGTCGCTGCCGCTATGTGTCTGACGATATGATGCGTGTGCGCCTGGACGGGGTCTTCTTCATGTAGTCACTCACGTGACTCCGAAGTAAAATCTTACTAAGAGTGATCAATGTCTTTGAAGGGTTGACAAATGCTTCATTTCACCATTTCTCTGCATTTTCTTGCAGGAAGATCTATGCTCGGGGGATAGGCTTGGATAGTTTTGAACCTTTGAGCTAAACTCACAAGTACTTCCCAACTAGATTCAACAAAGGTATATGGCACTAGTTGTTGTAGTTTGATGTATCGACTTCCTGAACAACAGACCACAATCAGTGACGATAGGGGACAAATCATCCTCTATGATAATCCTCAACACTGGTGCTCTTTCGATTCTCAGCCCCCTTCTTTACTTCTTGTACACCCATGACTGCAGCCATGTACAAATCTAACTCAATTTACAAATTTTCTTAAGACACTACCATTGTGGGCCGGATATCAAATGATGATGAGGCGGAGTACATGAAAGAGACTGAGAACCTTATGTCCTGGTGTCGAGACAACCTTTCTCTCAATATCAGCAAGACAAAGATGATGGTGATCGACTTCAGGAAGCGAAGCGGTACACATACCCCAGTTTGCATTGACGGCACCGAAGTAGAGATGAAATTCCTAGGAGAAAATATCACCAACAACTTGTCCTGGACCACTCGTATTGAAGCAATGACCAAGAAAGCTCACCAACGCCTCTACCTTCTCAGAAGGCTTCGGAAGTTCGGCATGCCCCAACAACCTACAACTTTTACAGATGCGCTGTAGAAAGCATTTTATCAGGATAGGGTACAGCTCCATCGAAGACTGCAAAAATTTGCAGCGATTGTGGACACTGAAGAGATCGTCACACAAACCAACCTCCCTTCCATTGAAGGGTTTCGGCCCGAAACGTTGCCTATTTCCTTCGCTCCATAGATGCTGCTGCACCCGCTGAGTTTCTCCAGCATTTTTGTGTACCTCCCTTCCATTGACTCCATTTACAGGTCCTCACGTTATAGGAGTAGAATAAGGCCATTTGCCCCATCAAGTCTATTCTGCCATACTATCACAGCTGATCTCTGCTTCCTAATCCCATTTTCCTGCCTTCTCCCCATAACCCTTGAAACCCGTTCTAGTCAATTTGCTCACAGTACTCTAATTGCGGCCTGACCAGCGCCTTTTTGGAGCCTCACCTCTTGCTGCCTCGGCAAGGCCAGCAGCATAATCAAGGACGAGTCGCACCCTGGCAACTCCCTCTTCTCCCCTCTCCCATCGGGCTAAAAGTCCATAAGTGTAAAAACGCACACCTCCAGTGTAGTAACAGATTTTATATCGTCTCAAGGTTTTTTTCTTCGATAGTCACTTTAATGTGCTGATCAGCTGGCACATGTCCTTACTGACATCTTCAACACCTCGCTGAACCAGGCTGTCGTCCCATCGAGTTTCGAGACTGCCACCATCATACCAGTGCCAACAAAAATCTGCAATAACATGTCTCAACGATTACCGCCCTATAGCACTCACTCCCATAATGATGAAGTGCTTCGAGAGGCTGGTCAGGGACCAAATTACCTCCAGACCTCCCTCCACACTTGACCCGTCCCAGTTTGCTTACAGGCCAAACCGCTTCACAGAGGACGCTATATCCTCTGTACTCCATCTGAGCCTGGAACATCTAGAGGAGAAGAACACACATGTGCGAATGCTGTTCGTGGACTTTAATTCAGCGTTCAATACAATCATCCCTCAGCACTTGGTAAGCAAACTGGGTACTGGACTTCCTCACTGACAGACCCCAGTCAGTGCGGGTTGGAAACAACACCTCCAACATCATCTCTCTGAGCACCGGTTCCCCTCAGGGCTGTGTCCTGAGTTCACTGCTGTTTACCCTGAGTTCACTGCTGTTTACCCTGATGACCCACGACTGTCGTGCCAGGTTTAGTACAAACCACATCATGAAGTACGCAGATGACACAACAGTGGTGGGCCTTATCTGGGACGACAATGAACTGGCAGGGAGGGAGGAGGTGAAACAACTGGTGGACTGGTGCAACACGAACAATCTGATCCTGAATGTTGACAAAACAAAGGAGGTCATCGTTGACTTCAGGAAAAACCGGCACAGTCACACACCACTTCACATTAATTACATTGATGTGGGGGTTGTCAGTAGCACTAAGTTCCTGGGGGGTGCAGATCACGAACAGTCTGATCTGGTCACAAAACATCACATCATTAGTTAAGAGGGCGCAGCAGCGTTTGCACTTTCTGCGCCGGATGAGAAAAGCTCACCTCCCCCATCCCGTCCTCACCACTTTCTACAGGGGCACCATAGAGAGTATTTTGACCAGCTGCATCTCTGTCTGGTTTGGGGACTGTAAAGCCTCTGACTGGAAGTCCGTGCAGAGAGTGGTGAGGACGGCTGAAAAAATCATCGGGACTTCTCTTCCTTCAATCGGGGACATTGCGTGCAAACGTTGCTTGTCTAAGGCCAACAGTATTATAAAGGACCCCACACATCTCCATCATGGACTGTTCACTCTGCTGCCCTCGGGCAATAGGTATAGATAGATAGATATAATTTATTGCCACACAACCAGGGTCGGTGGAAATTTGGGTTGTCAGCAGCAGTACAATAATAAAGAACACACAATAAAACTAACACAAACTTTCACCACAGCATTCATCACTGTGGTGGAAGGCACAAAAATTTGGCCAGTCCTCCTCCATTTCCCCCCCGTGTACAGGACCAGGGTCCAGAGTCAGTCCAGGATCGGCTCTTCCTCACCGGAGACCGCGGCTTTAAGATGGTGTAGGCCGCAGGCCGGCGGTCGAGATTTAAAGTCTCCGCCGCAGCCAGAAGCACCGTAGACTGCAGGGCCGGCGGTCGAAGCTCCCCTCCAGGGGTGATGGTAAGTCCACGCCGGGCCAGCGGTGTTGGCCGCGGGCTGGCAGTGATGGCTTCTTCTTCCCCCGGGTCCCCCACGAGGGATCCCGGGCTGTAGACGCCGCACCAGCTGGTCGTAGTATAAGGAGTAGAACGGCCAGGTTTTGCAACAGCTTCTTCCCCGGAGCCATCAGACTCTTGAATTCCATGTAATGTGCCGCCACTATTATCTATTTTATCTTTTTATCCATTTTATCTTTTTATCTATTTTATCCTTTTGTTATTTTATGTTGCACGGGGAGCCAGATGCAACGAAATTTGTTCAGACTTGTATTTATTGGTGTATTTCTGAATGACCATAAAGTCTTTGATTGATTGATTCATTGATGACAGAGGATCAGAAGGTAATTAATACGCACACACGGGCTCTCCACAAGACATTCAATGCCGTTGAAAGATAAATCTTCCAAAAACAGTCTCTTGATTAATAGTTTATTTATTGCAGAAGTACAAACAGTAAGATAATCCATACTAGTTTCTTCTTGTATAAGTACATTTCAATCATACTCGTGGTCCTGCTCATGCATGGTCAAAAACTATGACTCTTCCACGATCTTCTTAGAACTAAACTAAACTTTTTGGGAGTCTGCCCGAGAATCCCAGTTGCAAACACGCCTCAGACTACGTATAAATCCGACCCATATGATTACAGGCAGATAAAATTTAAAGGTAACTGGTTATAGTTACAGGTGCACAACCTTTTATCCGAAGATCCAAATAACGAAAACCTCCGAATAGCGGCCATTTTTTCGGTCCTTGAAGAAAGGTCCTTGAAAACGTTCACCGAGGGCAGCCCACAGAGGTGACAGCAGAACCTCCGGTCGGTCCTCGAAGAAAGGGGAACTAAATCCCCATTCATAAAAGAGAAGGTGAGGGTATATTGCGCGGGAGGGTTAATAATTGACAATATGCTGCTGCCTGCCCGCTGAGTTAAAAAGTTCCCATGGTAGACTCACGATACACAGTGTATCGAGCAACAGATTGTCGCTCCCTTCAGTTTCACCCCACCTACACCCCTCTGCTTCCCGGCCATGTGTGTGACCCCTTCCCTCCCCTCTCCAGCTCCCCGCCCATTGCACCGGCGCGGGGGCTTTGCACTGTCTTCAAGTCGGCGATGCCAGCAGGACCAAAGATCTTATAGCTCCGCTATAGGATCTTTGAGCAGGACCGTGCCAGTCACCGGAGACGTCAGGACCAACGGGACTCCGACCCCCAGGCCCACTGCAAGCACGGAGATCCCAGAGACCCACAGCCAGCAGCAGCCCAGCCCCGTTCCAACTCCAGAGGAAAACTGCAAACTGGCCGGAGACGTCAGGACCACCAGAAGCCGTTCCCCGAGCTGCGCCCCCTCATCGGGACACCGACCCCCAGGCCCACTGCAAGCACGGAGATCCCAGAGACCCACAGCCAACAGCAGCCCAGCCCAGCCCCGCTCCAACTACAGAGGAACCTGGGTTGCGGATGACGGGGCGCAGCTCGGGGCGTCGTAGGGGCCCATCGTGGAGCGGGTTCCTGTTGGTCCTGACGTCTCCGGCCACCTGCCATCCTCCGGGAACTGTACCGCCCTTGCAGGAGAGTGGGGTTGTTTGCAGTTGCAGAGGGAGGGGGCAAGGGCGGTACAGTTCCCAGTCTCAGCTCCAGTCCAGGGGGGTGGCCGGAGACGTCAGGACCAACGGGACACCGACCCCCAGGCCCACTGCAAGCACGGAGATCCCAGAGACCCACAGCCAGCAGCAACTCCAGCCCAGCCCCGCTCCAACTCCAGAGGAACACGTAGGGGCAGAAGCTGATGGTGTGCAAGGTACGTCTTGTTCTTGGGGTGGCGGATGAGGGGGCTCAGCTCGGGCTGTGGGAAAACTGCCACTTGTCGCCGTAGCGGCCCATCGGGGAGCGGATTCCTCTGGAGTTGGAGGGGGAGGGGGGGTATTGTGCTGTTTGATCGCCCCCTGCTATCCCAGGGACAGGGAGACACAGCGGCTTTTTAGACTGGTGGGCAATCACTTCCAAAGTTCTGCCCACACAGTCAGTACACCTCTCCTACACTGCATTTCATACAAACATTTATTCTGCAAGAAAAAACTACATTGAAGACGCAAACTCGCAACCGATTAACTGCCGGGATCAAGGCGCAAACTCGCGACCTTGCGGATATGAGCCGAGCACTCTGCCACTGAGCCAGCCATTAAAATCTACGCTACAAATTTTCCATTCCGAAGACCGACAAATTCTGAATTACGAAAAGTGTCTGGTCCCAAGGCTTTCGGATAAAAGGTTGTGCACCTGTATAACATACTGAATGGCTACTACATCTAGATTCAGGGACAGTTTTTTCCCCAGCTGTTATCAGGCAACTGAACCATCCAACTGCAACTAGAGAGCAGTCCTGAGCTACTACTACCACCTCATTGGTGACCCTCAGACTATCTTTGATTTGACTTTACTGGCTTTATCTTGCACTAAACGCTATTCCCATATCATGCATCTATCTATACACTGTGAATGGCTCGATTGTAATCATGCATTGTCTTTCCTCTGACTAGTTAGCACGCAACAAAAGCTTTTCACTATACCTTAGAAACATAGAAACATAGAAATTAGGTGCAGGAGTAGGCCATTCGGCCCTTCGAGCCTGCACCGCCATTCAATATGATCATGGCTGATCATCCAACTCAGTATCCCGTACCTGCCTTCTCTCCATACCCTCTGATCCCCTTAGCCACAAGGGCCACATCTAACTCCCTCTTAAATATAGCCAATGAACTGGCCTCGACTACCCTCTGTGGCAGGGAGTTCCAGAGATTCACCACTCTCTGTGTGAAAAAAGTTCTTCTCATCTCGGTTTTAAAGGATTTCCCCCTTATCCTTAAGCTGTGACCCCTTGTCCTGGACTTCCCCAACATCGGGAGCAATCTTTCTGCATCTAGCCTGTCCAACCCCTTAAGAATTTTGTAAGTTTCTATAAGATCCCCTCTCAATCTCCTAAATTCTAGAGAGTATAAACCAAGTCTATCCAGTCTTTCTTCATAAGACAGTCCTGACATCCCAGGAATTAGTCTGGTGAACCTTCTCTGCACTCCCTCTATGGCAATAATGTCCTTCCTCAGATTTGGAGACCAAAACTGTACGCAATACTCCAGGTGTGGTCTCACCAAGACCCTGTACAACTGCAGTAGAACCTCCCTGCTCCTATACTCGAATCCTTTTGCTATGAAAGCTAACATACCATTCGCTTTCTTCACTGCCTGTTGCACCTGCATGCCCACTTTCAATGACTGGTGTACCATGACACCCAGGTCTCGCTGCATCTCCCCTTTTCCTAGTCGGCCACCATTTAGATAATAGTCTGCTTTCCTGTTTTTGCCACCAAAATGGATAACCTTACATTTATCCACATTATACTGCATCTGCCAAACATTTGCCCACTCACCCAGCCTATCCAAGTCACCTTGCAGTCTCCTAGCATCCTCCTCACAGCTAACACTGCCCCCCAGCTTAGTGTCATCCGCAAACTTGGAGATATTGCCTTCAATTCCCTCATCCAGATCATTAATATATATTGTAAATAGCTGGGGTCCCAGCACTGAGCCTTGCGGTACCCCACTAGTCACTGCCTGCCATTGTGAAAAGGACCCGTTTACTCCTACTCTTTGCTTCCTGTTTGCCAGCCAGTTCTCTATCCACATCAATACTGAACCCCCAATGCCGTGTGCTTTAAGTTTGTAAACTAATCTCTTATGTGGGACCTTGTCGAAAGCCTTCTGGAAGTCCAGATACACCACATCCACTGGTTCTCCCCTATCCACGCTACTAGTTACATCCTCGAAAAATTCTATAAGATTCGTCAGACATGATTTACCTTTTGTAAATCCATGCTGACTTTGTCCAATGATTTCACCACTTTCCAAATGTGCTGCTATCCCATCTTTAATAACTGACTCTAGCAGTTTCCCCACTACCGATGTTAGACTAACTGGTCTGTAATTCCCCGTTTTCTCTCTCCCTCCCTTCTTAAAAAAGTGGGGTTACATTTGCTACCCGCCAATCCTCAGGAACTACTCCAGAATCTAAAGAGTTTTGAAAGATTATTACTAATGCATCCACTATTTCTGGAGCTACTTCCTTAAGCACTCTGAGATGCAGCCTATCTGGCCCTGGGGATTTATCGGCTTTTAATCCATTTAATTTACCCAACACCACTTCCCGGCTAACCTGATTTCACTCAATTCCTCCAACTCCTTTGACCCCGCGGTCCCCTGCTATTTCCGGCAGATTATTTATGTCTTCCTTAGTGAAGACTGAACCAAAGTAGTTATTCAATTGGTCCGCCATATCCTTGTTCCCCATGATCAACTCACCCGTTTCTGACTGCAAGGGACCTACATTTGTTTTAACTAATCTCTTTCTTTTCACATATCTATAAAAACTTTTGCAGTCAGTTTTTATGTTCCCTGTCAGTTTTCTTTCATAATCTATTTTTCCTTTCCTAATTAAGCCCTTTGTCCTCCTCTGCTGGTCTCTGAATTTCTCCCAGTCCTCCGGTATGCTGCTTTTTCTGGCTAATTTGTACGCATCATCCTTCGCTTTGATACTATCCCTGGTTTCCCTTGTTATCCACGGATGCACTACCTTCCCTGATTTATTCTTTTGCCAAACTGGGATGAACAATTTTTGTAGTTCATCCATGCAGTCTTTAAATGTCTTCCATTGCATATCCACCGTCAACCCTTTTAGAATTAATTGCCAGTCAATCTTGGCCAATTCACGTCTCATACCCTCAAAGTTACCTTTCTTTAAGTTCAGAACCATTGTTTCTGAATTAACAATGTCACTCTCCATCCTAATGAAGAATTCAACCATATTATGGTCACTCTTGCCCAAGGGGGCACGTACAACAAGACTGCTAACTAACCCTTCCTCATTACTCAATACCCAGTCTAAAATAGCCTGCTCTCTCATTGGTTCCTCTACATGTTGATTTAGATAACTATCCCGCATACATTCCAAAAAATCCTCTTCCTCAGCACCCCTGCCAATTTGATTCACCCAATCTATATGTAGATTGAAGTCACCCATTATAACGGTTTTGCCTTTGTCGCACGCATTTCTAATTTCCTGTTTGATACCATCTCCAACTTCACTACTACTGTTAGGTGGCCTGTACACAACACCCACCAGCGTTTTCTGCCCCTTAGTGTTTCGCAGCTCTACCCATACCGATTCCACATCCTGCAAACTAATGTCCTTCCTTTCCATTGCGTTAATCTCCTCTCTAATCAGCAACGCTACCCCACCTCCTTTTCCTTTCTCTCTATCCCTCCTGAATATTGAATATCCCTGGATGTTCAGCTCCCAGCCTTGGTCACCCTGGAGCCATGTCTCCGTGATCCCAACTATATCATAGTCATTAATAGCTATCTGCACATTCAACTCATCCACCTTATTACGAATGCTCCTTGCATTGAGACACAAAGCCTTCAGGCTTGTTTTTACAACACTCTTACCCCTTATACAATTTTGTTGAAAAGTGGCCCTTTTTGATTTTTGCCCTGAATTTTCCGGCCTGCCACTTTTACTTTTCACCTTGCTACCTATTGCTTCTACCCTCATTTTACACCCCTCTGTCTCTACGCTCACACATTTAAGAAACCCTTTCCCTTTAACTCCATCCTCCACTAGCCCATTCGACACCCCACCCCCCTTATTCAGTTTAAAACCACCCGTGTAGCAGTGGCAAACCTGCCTGCCAGAATGCTGGTCCCACACCTGTTAAGATGCAATCCGTCCCTTTTGTACAGTTCCCCCTTACCCCAAAACAGATCCCAGTGATCTAAGAATCTAAATCCTTGCCCCGTGCACCAGTTCCTCAGCCACACGTTCAGGTCCCGTATATCCCTGTTCCTGCTCTCGCCAGCGCGAGGAACTGGAAGCAAACCGGAGATAACAACCCTGGAGGTCCTGCTTTTCAGCATTTTTCCGAGCTCTCTAAAGTCACGCTGCAGAATATTCATCCCCTTCTTTCCGACATCGTTTGTGCCGACATGCACTACCACTTCCGGAAGTTCACCTTCACCCTTGAGGATTTTCTGCACTCTGTCCGTGACATCCTGGATCCTGGCACCAGGAAGGCAGCACACCATCCTCGCATCCCGTCTGTTGCCGCAGAAACCCCTGTCCGTACCTCTCACAATGGAGTCTCCTACTACAATGGCGTTGCCTGCCTTAGGCCTTTTTGGTTTTGGCTCAACAGCCCTATTCGCATCACAAGCCAGTCCGCCGCCCAGTGTAAACACCTCTTCTGTCCCGACAGCTTCTAAGTGGGTGAACCTGTTCACAAGAGGTACAACACCCGGGGAAATTGGCATTCCATGCTTCCCTCCCGTTCTCACTGTCTCCCACCTTCTCTCTTCCAGTACCTTAGGTGTAACAATCGTACTGTAGGACTTGTCGAGGAACGACTCCGTTTCTCGGACGAACCGGAGGTCATCCACTTGCTTCTCCAGTTCCCCAACACGGCCCTTCAGGAGCTCTACCTCGATGCACTTTTCGCATTTGTAGCAGCCAGAGGCACCAGCGGTGTCCTTGACCTCCCACATACTGCAAGCATCACACTGAATCAGCTTGCCTGACATCTCCTTCTTTCGTCTCTCCCTCTGCAGTGTTTTGCGTAGTCTCCTCTCCTCCTCTCCGAAGACTCTCGAGCCAAAGACTCGCACGTTTCTCACAGGGCACTTCACTCACTGCCGCTCCCTAAGAGCAGTCTTACTTAAATTGACAGATAAATTGCCTGATTTACCAATTTACAAACCAAATTCCTCAGTTTTCAGCTGTTTTCCCAGCACTGACTCACTTCTCTCCTCCCACTTGGGCTAGAGCCAATCAGTCGTATCTCTTGCTAATCTCCTGCTGCTGCTGCTGTTGCTGTTGTTGCTCCCAAAGCTACAGCAGTTCTGAGTCAAGTCTGCCTGTCCTTGACCTGTACTTAAACTGTTTTCACTTCTCTCCTCCCACTTGGGCTGGAGCCAATCAGTCATATCTCTTGCTTTGCTCTGCTGCTGCTGCTGCTGCTGCTGCCGCTGCTGCCGCCGCCGCCGCCGCTGCCGCCGCTGCTGCCGCCGCCGCCAAAGCTGCTGCCGCCGCCAAAGCTGCTGCCGCCGCCAAAGCTGCTGCCGCCGCCAAAGCTGCTGCCGCCGCCAAAGCAGCTGCTGCTGCTGCTGCTGCTGCTGCTGCTGCTGCCAAAGCTACAGCAGTTCTGAGTCAAGTCTGCCTGTCCTTGACCTGTACTTAAACTGTTTTCACTTCTCTCCTCCCACTTGGGCTAGAGCCAATCAGTCGTATCTCTTGCTAATCTCCTCCTGCTGCTGCTGCTGTTGTTGCTCCCAAAGCTACAGCAGTTCTGAGTCATGAGTATCATGTGTACCTTGGTACACATGATAATGATCTGAACTGAACGGAACTAAATCATGAATAATTATATATCCACCAGTCCTTTGATATGACTGTTTTCACCCACAGTCATAATGAAGCCTATAAGTTTTATGCTTGTCTTCAAAAGTTTTGGTATTTTTAATTTCTGCCGCTTTAGAAGATGCTTTGTCTTTCATGTCTTTTTTATATGTCATCACCTGTTTACAGCTGGGGATGGGGTATAGGGGGTTGGTAACATAATTACAGGTATTGGCATTTAGATCTCAGTTATGTTATATCAATCCATTAAAATCCATCAGTGTCAGTCTTTGTACCGCTTTTAGTTCTAAAATTTGCATTATTTTTGGAATTTGCTCCTAGCTTTCGCAAAGGTCACTTTTTCCCAAAACAGTTCAGTATTTTGCTTAAAATGACATCAGAACACTCGCCAGTTTTAGGTGAATGCCTGAGCTTCCTGTACCTATTCCATTAAATGCTTTTTTTTTTGTCCATCACTGTTGAGTGCTTCAACTTTCTGATAATTAATATTTTACTTTCTGCTGGAATACTGTCATACACTATTGTCTAAAAGTAAGAAGAAAAATGTTTGATATCTTCACTAGTTACCTTGTTGAATGTAGTTCTATTGTTAAAAGTTGATGCTATTCAGGACAAACTCGTTTAATTGGAACCCCACCCACCATCCTAAGCTTGAACATTCTCCACTGCCATGTCTGCAATGTATACCATACAAAATGCAATGCATCCGCTCACTATATCCACTTCTTCAGTACTTCTCACAGCTGTAATTTTTACTGGATGGCATGACATGAGAACGCCCGATCTACAAATTCCCCTCCCAAGTTGTGCAATATTCAGACTTAAACATTATTATTCCTCCTTCATTCATTCTAAATCTTTGAACATCCAAGCCTGTTGCCCCATGAGAATATCTCCACCAGTTGCACTGCAGTAGTTGAAGGTAGCCTCCTTCACTTCCTAATTTCTCAATTTTCCTGTGAATGTATTGTTTAATAATCTGAGAGCTAAACCTTTGAATCAGTTATCCCGTAAACTCATAACCTAGTCGCTCTTGCTCATTTCTCA
The DNA here is from genome assembly GCF_010909765.2 of Amblyraja radiata. Classification (NCBI taxonomy): domain Eukaryota; kingdom Metazoa; phylum Chordata; class Chondrichthyes; order Rajiformes; family Rajidae; genus Amblyraja; species Amblyraja radiata. The sequence goes on from NC_045957.1 coordinate 109,192,949, forward strand.
TAATGTGAAAATTAATCTCTCTGGGAGTATGATACCAACATTAAATTGCCAGCAGCAATAATTTGCAAATTTAATTAAAATCAGAAATGATGATCAATGTCCAGATGCTCCTTCTGCATGCAGATGAAATCATCCCAAACATTGCAATGTAAATTGTCTTTTTAGGATTTATAGTAGCAATGTTACAAAATTTTGAGATTTAAAAAATCAAGTCTGTAATTTATCCCATCAGATAAAGCATAAAAAGAAGTTTAATTTGACACCTAATTCACTTTCATATCTCATGTATTTAAAAAGTTATGGCCATTTTCATACTCGGAAATTAGCATCTTGTTCCCTATTGATTTTCTATGGACGTAACAAAATAATAATAATAATAATAAATTTTATTTAATGGGCGCCTTTCAAACATCTCAAGGACACCTTACATAGTATATAGGAATAACATATAATCGGAATATAACTAGTAATAAAGACATCACAGAGCTGTGATCGTGGACAGTCAAAAGCCCATAACTTTCTTAAAAATTAAGAGAACTGAATGAAATTTTCAGTTATCATAGATTGAACCATTCTGAAACAAATATAAAATAATCTTACTTGGATGACCTGAAATTAAAGCATATAACTAGTTAGTTACCCAAGTGTAGCTAATTTCAAACTTCAATTACTAGATCTAAACATCTATCCATTTCTTAATAAATGATTAACATTTTTAAATAACCTAAGTGTGCAAATAATATTCATAAATAATTCACAATAAAACATGATTTTTAAATCTCATTTACATTAATTTATAGGCCAAATGGAAGGAATTTAGTGTTCAATTGCTGTAAATTAAAGTCCATTTTAAATCAGCTTTCTAGTGGGATCCCGTGAACGCGCTGGTTTAGAACGTTCACATTGCGGTAGATTTGTGCCCTCAAATGCCCAGAAAAATACTGCGGGATATAATGGGCCCAAAATGAGCTACTCGCAATATTAAATTTTGTATAAAGGTTTCTTCAGAAGCCCTTTTTAATGTAAAAATAAGCTACATACCTTCTGTGGTTTGCTCTATGGGACCCTGACGGCTGTCGGTGGTCGCGGGTTTAGAGATTGATTTTTAAACTACTATAACTATTATCCAAGGCCTTTAAAACTAATAATAGCTTTTGCGACGGGGTCTTCCAGCGATTTTTCGTTAATAATTAACTAGGCTGAACATCTTCGATTTGAACAGCCTAGAGAAAATCGCGTTTTAAACCCGCCCCCCTCTAAACGGCGCCAAAATCGCGCACACCCGCAGCGACAGATTTTCAGCGGCGCTTCAGGTAGGCTTTGCAACATACCTATTTATAGTGGTAGATTTTTATATCGTTCAAGAGATTACTCCCACTAGCCGCTAAGTGGACTACATGGTTAAGGGGAATGTCGTTATAAGCATGCGAGCTCTCTGTCGGGGACCTTCAGAGCTTCTTCACAGATAAATCTTCATAACAGTCTTTTGATTAATATATTCTTCATTGTTGAAAAACAATTAGGTACATCCAAACATCTTCCGACTCATACACTATAATCTTCATTGAACTCCAGCTTATCGCTTTAAAGGTTAGAAAACTCCTCGTGTCTCCGTTACACTTCGCATGGTCAAAGGGTATGCCTTCCTCATGCTGTTCCCAAACTAAACTAAAAAACTAAGCTTCTGCGTAAGAAACCTAGCTCTAAACACGCCCTAAAATACGTCATAAATCCCACGCACAATATAACGGGCAGTCTAAAATTTAAGGACACATGCTGTTGATTCACGTTTTTCTCTCACATCGGTTGTTTCGACAATAATCGACCAGGCACCGGGGTTGCTTTAAACGTACATTTATTGAGCAGGAGTCTTCACACAGGTTAACAACCTAGCAAAGAGTCCAGCTCTCTGCCCTTAATTGCAATGCCTTTTATATGTTAATGCAACTGTTTAGCACCTCCCACATTCCCCGATCAAAGAACCGACACGTACGCAAAATACAGGACAACAGGTATGTACATATAAGGAGATGTTAGTTAGAGGAACTACACTAGAGCTCAGACCAGTACATTCCTTAGTCTTCCCAGCGAGGGGGATTGTATATTCCTCAATCTGGTCAGACGGGGCCTGTGATCCCCTATTCACGACTATGCAGTAACTGCAAGACAATGTGTATTCCCTTCCTGAAACCTGCAGCCTCAGTTCCAGCAAGCCTGGTCAGCAGCCATCTTATGCTCTTTATTTCAGTCTACCTGGCCAACCATTTTACCTTTACAGAACAATCTTACAGCGTTGATTCAGGATTTCCATTCACATTCCCCCCTTTTGCCATTCTTATGGCAACACTCATAGTCCATTTAAAAGTCCCATTCGCCGAATCTCGTAACCTTCTAGTTCCCTGGCCAAGGCTTCTTGGACCGTCCGACCCTTGTCCCCCAATTCTCCTTCCTCACTCACTTCATCGTTTTCGCTGTCGTTGGGGAATGGTAACAGTCTCTCCTGCTCACGCTGTAAGATCATAATTCGTACAGAATTTTTAGTTTCCTCGGGGGTGGTCCCCATACCCGATAAAGCCACCATTAATCGGGTTATGATACATTTCACAATGGCAATCCCCACAAATAAGCAAGTAACTACTATAGCAGCATAGATGGCCATGCTGATAACCCACATATAATCCCCCAAATCCCCAATTCCCCCATCCCTGGTTTTCATTTATTCCATCCAAAATGGTGGTAATCTCTTTCTGGTGTTGGGTGATGTTGCTAGTCCTGTCTTGAACCCCCATCATACATTTCCCTTTTATGACGGTACAGGTCCCCCCTTCTCTAGCCAATAAGCAATCGAGTGCATATCTATTTTGTAGGGAAAACATCCTCATTTCGGCCATCTGGGTTTTTACTGCCTCCAAGGCTCCAGTTGTTGCATTGCCCAGAATTGTCAGGCCGCAAACAAGGTAATTTCGGTTTTTGGCTGCTTCACCTCCACCCACTCCTCCAATGGTTAGCATGCTTAATAATCCCCATCCGATGGCATGTCCGTGGGTAGCTCCCCTGACCCCTGGATTTCTCCATTGCGCGCAAAACTCGGCCGACACCGTCCTTCGTTGAACCTGAGCCATGGGTTTAGTCCATTGCTCGGGACAAGGTACCGTGGTTGGCACCAATGCTCCAACTGCCACGTTCTTGGGGAAAGGGGGTTTTAGGACATTGGTTCCTTTCCCATTAAAGAAGAAGTAATATCCTTCCTCCGTATATAATGATCCATTACAGCCCCTTCGGGTATTAATGACTTCTCCCCCTCAGGACCAGTCCCTCCACGCTTCACTGATCCCATTGCTATAATTGGGGATTGGCAGGTGATGGGATCCTACCGTCAGATGGGTCCCGTTAGCCCATCCACACAACAGCTGAAATCCAGCATTTACAGGGATATAGTCCTTAGACACCTTACATTGGACTCCTTTATAGGTAAGGTTACATGTGGAGCCGTGAACGGGCCCCTGCAGAGCGCAGGTGAGGTTATTTTTAACATTGACTGTACACCGTGTCCTTGGTTACTAAAACAATTTTCATATTGCCTGTTGTCAATATTGGTGGTGAAGTTACATGGCCTAGCCGGTTCTCTTGACGCCGTCCTAGATCCATTATAGCAAATGTCGTAGGAGTGGTTATTGTTCTTAGGGAGCGGTAAGCAGTTGGCCGGTGGAGCGAGAAGCCTATCATAGCCGATGCTAACGGGCTTGACAGGGACGGTTTTTTGTTCTGGCACTTCACCAGTCGTTCAGTTCTGCCCCATGCAGGGGATGGGGTAAATACGGAGGTAACTGATGTCATTCGTGGATAACAAACCACCTGCCCCTTCCCGAATAGCTCGTTGTGTGCCTGGATGAATAAATTGGAGTTTTCTCGTTCCCCTCTCTTTCCTCGTTTGTTCCGTCCATATTCAGGCTTTGTCTATTTCCAACCGAAACTGATTAACCCTGCTGAGGTTGCCACACATATTAATGCCACGTAGACCCTCATCTTAGCGATTTATTTCGTATCTGCGAACACAAGGGAGGGAAAAAGAAAAGAACATGCAATTTCATAGCAAAATTAATTTGTGCCCTGCTTTTCGTGGACCGGATCCCCCTCCCTGACCTCGACCTCCCCCCTTTGCTTGGTGTCACCAACCACTATACAATGGTGCAAATGCACCCATGCCGATCGTCCTTCTACCTTTACCGCGGTGGGGGTGGTGAGGAGAACCTGGAAGGGGCCCAACCATCGAGGAGAAAGGGTGTTGTTACGACTCCCGAATGCAAGTACTTCAGAGCCACGTAACACAAGTCAAAAACCAGGTTCAGGTTCAAAAACAGTTTTAATAATTCATTTGAACACAAAACTCAAACCTGATATAAACAACCCAGTCAGGGATATGGATAAACCGACAAACAATTTAACAATGCTCCAGCCAACCACACCATGGGCCGTCGAACCGGAGATTCCAAAACTTGCCCAAAGAGATACAACCCTGAAACCAAAATACATGTAAACTCTAAGGTCAGCCCTTATCCGTCCCAATACAATATCTATCAACAAGGAATGGTGAAAATACACAAAGTTCTATGCCATGTGGTCAGGCTGCCTCGGCCCCCACCAACAGACTGCTTCAGTCAGAGTCCACGACGAAGAGAGAGAATTCTGGGAAGCTCTGGTCTTTATACTCCAGATGAGTCACCCGTCACCTGACGCAGCTGGGCCAATCGGGTACAGGAACCTTTAACCCCTCGATTCCAGACTCACAGCCACGAGGCCTGTACTTGGGATAGAAACAGAGAAGTTAGTACATAGCATTCACCAGGGGGGGGGAAGCGCCTAACACCCCCACCCAAAGATACTGAATAAGTTTCTGAAAATGAACTAAAAAAACACCACCAAATTTCAGCAACTATTCAGTAACACAGACATCACTGGCGCGACAATGCATCAGCCAATACATCATCCTTGCCACGGATATGCCAGTCAAATGAGACAACCGCAAGGGAAGCGTCTCCAAAGCCTCAGAGTTTCTCAGCTTTCCCTGCGTTACTGCCACAGACAACCGTGCCTCCCCCACATCACCACCCGTGTCAGGGGGCAGCACCACTGCAGCCAAAACATGCTTAGAAGGACATAGCTCCGACCCATCAACCTCCACAGGCTCCTTCCTGTCGAACCAGTCCTTCATCCTAGACTGAGCAGAGGCAAGATTACCCATTGCCAGTTCGCATGCCCTCCTCAGTCTAGAGCGAAAAGTACAGACGTGGTCTAAAATACTACGTTTCGTATCCTCCTGCAACCATTTCTCCTTCAGGACCCTCAACAGACCACGTACAGTATGCGCGAACACCAGGTCAGCAGGACTGAACCCTAAAGACTCCTGCACGACCTCACGCACCGCAAACATAACTAGATGAACCCCCTCATCCCAGTCTTTTTCAAACTCCAGGCAGTAAGTCCTCAACATAGATTTCAAAGTCTGGTGAAACCTCTCGAGAGCTCCCTGGCTCTCAGGATGATACGCACTGGAGTAACAATGCTTAATATCTAACTTGTTGCCCACTCTTGTCCGAGGTAGAGGGCCCACACAATCAACTAGAAACCGCTCAAACGGCTCACCGACCACAGGGATTGGATATAAAGGCGCAGGAACAATCGATTGGTTCGGCTTTCCTGCCACCTGGCAAATGTGACAACACCTGCAGTGCTGTTTCACGTCCTTTTTCAACCCTGGCCAAAAAAAATTCCGTAAGATGCGGTCATACGTCTTATTGACCCCCAAATGTCCACCCAGAGGACCATCATGAGCCAAACAGAGTATCTCGTCCCTATACCGACGAGGCATCACAATCTGATCAACCACGCTCCAATCATCATGCCCAGATATATCCAAGGGAGACCACTTTCGCATCAGTAAGCCATCCCTTAGAAAATACCCCTTTGCTGTGGAATCCATATCCCCCTCAGGCACTGCGCAGTCACACAGATCAGATAAACCTGGATCACTCTTTTGCTCCTCAACCAGCCGGTCACGTGACAGTGACACCGGCACATTTCCAGACACTATCCCATCTTGAGATGGAGAAACACCCTTCACAACACAGGATCTATCATCCTGATCCCCAAAAATGCTCTCACTCAGGTCCACCACATCCTCAAACTTCGCCTGGCTCTTAGCCATAGCCCTCGTGACAGCACAAGCTGCGAAGACCTTTGGATACTGCATAGCCAATTTATCAGGACTCTGCACCATCGGAACAGCCGTCACCTCAGGAGTGACTAAAACTCTACCTCCTGCCAAGTCATTCCCCAAAATCACAGAAACTCCCTCAAAGGGAAAACACGGCCGTAACCCAACAGTTACCCGGCCTGAAACCAACTCGGACTCGAGACGCACGGTATGCAAAGGCACTAACATGTCATCCATCCCGAATCCTACCACTGGGACACTTGACCCAACCGATGATTCCCCAGAAAACGGCAGTACATCATCCAATATAAAGGACTGAGTAGCACCAGTATCACGCAAGATGGATACTGGAACTCTATCACCCCCATCCTCTAGAGAAACAAAACCATTCATGATGAACGCAGAATAATTCCTACACTCATCAGACTCAGGCACCTCAGGTACGACAGGTGCCTTCTGTGCACCCACCAAAGCCACAGGCTTTGCATTTTTCTGCTTCAGAACGGGACACGACTTTAACATGTGCCCTCTCCTTCTACAATAGTAGCACACAGGACCTTCATCAGTCCTTACATTTCCGTCAACCTTATCAGCTCGGACCTCCCCCTGTATCAACGTGCTGCATTTTGCAGGCACAGAAACAGCTTTGACACTGGCACCGGCGACACCACCACGATCAACCGGCCGTGCACCAATACTATAGGATCGCCCAACAAAATCAGATTTATGAGTCAATACATACTCATCTGCCAACACTGCAGCCTTAGACACCTCATTCACCTTCTGCTCATTAAGGTAAGTAGTAACCCTCTCAGGGAGACAGTTCTTAAAGTCTTCCATAATTATCAAGGACCGCAGTAGCTCAAAATCCTTCACTCCTTGAGAAGCGCACCACCTGTCAAAAAGTGCCTCCTTCTCCCTAGCAAACTCCACATAAGTCTGACTATCAAACTTCCTAAAGCGCCGGAACTTCTGCCGGTACGCCTCTGGAACTAATTCATAAGCCCTTAGTACTGTAGACTTCACACACTCATAGTCCAGACCGCTTTCAACAGATAAAGACGAGTACACCTCCCGTGCTTTACCCACAAAGACACACTGCAATAGCAAGGTCCACACGTCCCTAGGCCACTTCAAGGACAAAGCCACCCGTTCAAACACTGTGAAATACTTGTCCACATCCTCCTCACGAAATGGGGGAACCAGGCGGATGTTCTTGCTCATATCAAACTCCCGTTCCCTAGAAGAAACCCGGGAATTATCTATTTCTTTTGCCCGCAGCCGAAATTCAGCCCTTTTGGTTTCCTCCTCAAGCTCAAGCCGTTTCATTTCAAGAGCATGCATGAGCTCTTTCTCTTTTAACAAAGAGGCAATTCTCTGTGACTCAAGCTCCATCTCCTTCAGTTTAATAATGGCCTCCATGTTCTGACCAGGCTGAACAGAAGGTGGGGGACTGTCTGTACCACCAGGCAAAACCCCAGCCTCCACCAACGCAGCCCACAACTCCGATTTAATGGAGTGTTTCTTTGAATGCTTGTCAATAGTCACGGCATAGTTCTCAGCCAGCAAAATCAAATGCTCTTTCGTACATCTATCAAACAACTCCCGACTAGGAGCCTCAACAAATTCTTTCACCTTAAATTCCATTTTCTAATGTAGCACCAAACCACCAGCTAAAACTTGGGCCTTAATGCTACCACAAACAGGGAAGAAAAAATTCCCTCTCAACACACAGACTTCCTCAGTCCAGAAGCCTACCAAAAATACCCCCTAAAAACGTCTAGGGTCCTCAAAACTTAGGACGAGCCCCCATTTTGTTACGACTCCCGAATGCAAGTACTTCAGAGCCACGTAACACAAGTCAAAAACCAGGTTCAGGTTCAAAAACAGTTTTAATAATTCATTTGAACACAAAACTCAAACCTGATATAAACAACCCAGTCAGGGATATGGATAAACCGACAAACAATTTAACAATGCTCCAGCCAACCACACCATGGGCCGTCGAACCGGAGATTCCAAAACTTGCCCAAAGAGATACAACCCTGAAACCAAAATACATGTAAACTCTAAGGTCAGCCCTTATCCATCCCAATACAATATCTATCAACAAGGAATGGTGAAAATACACAAAGTTCTATGCCATGTGGTCAGGCTGCCTCGGCCCCCACCAACAGACTGCTTCAGTCAGAGTCCACGACGAAGAGAGAGAATTCTGGGAAGCTCTGGTCTTTATACTCCAGATGAGTCACCCGTCACCTGACGCAGCTGGGCCAATCGGGTACAGGAACCTTTAACCCCTCGATTCCAGACTCACAGCCACGAGGCCTGTACTTGGGATAGAAACAGAGAAGTTAGTACATAGCATTCACCAGGGGGGGGGAAGCGCCTAACAGGTGTCCTTACGAACCCAATTCTTAATCAACACATAAGAACCCGGGGTGATCCGTCCATCAACGGGAAAATCTATGTCGCCCACATAAGCGGCCTTGACCTCCCCATGAATCTCACGCAGGGCCCTTGTAAGGGCAAGGACGTAAGAGACCATCTCCTCCGTCATATGATGCAATGTCGTTGTGGCCGGGATAATGTCTGTCCAGGGGGTGCGCAGGGGTCGGCCATAGATGATCTCTGCAGGAGACAACCTTGCCTTCCCTGCTGGAAGGACTCTGATCTGAAACAAAGCAACAGGCAACATTTTAACCCAGGTGGAGCCCGATTGGTCCACCAGCTTGGCAAGCTTGGTCTTCAGGGTCTGGTTCAAGCGTTCCACCATTCCTGCAGCCTGTGGGTGGTAAGCACAATGGAGCCGCTGGGTTACGCCCAGCTGTCAGTACAATTCTTTATTGATAGCGGCAATAAAGTGAGGGCCGTTATCCGAACTGATGGTGTTTGGAACCCCAAAGCGAGGAAAAAACTACCTAGAAAACACATCAACAATAACAAGCACATGTTTATAACACTGACACTTAGGCAAATCAATAAAATCCATCTGTAAGGTTTCAAACGGAGCAGTAGGTAATGGAGTACGACCCGTCTGGCAGACAACTCCTTTACCAGGGTTGTGTGTAGCACAGGTGAGGCACCGTGCGCTAGTTTGGGCTGCCAAAACCTTAAGTCGAGGTTGCCACCATGCCTGTAAGAGAGCGTCTACTAGCAAGGTGGCCCCACAGTGAGTGGCTAGATGTAGGCAATCAACGACCCAGGTCGCTGACTGGTCTGTCATACAGGTCTGTCCGGCCAGCGTGAGCCACAATCCGTCGTCAGCCTTCCGACAGCCCAGCTGCTCCCATTCCATTATAACATCAACAGAGGCGTCCCCCTGTAAGAGCAATGCATCATTCATGGTTGGCATAGGTTTCTCAGATTCAGACAAGCCCATATAAATGCTTTTCACCTGCCTCATCATACTACCCATCACTTTAAATCTACCGCGTGAAGCACACTTAGCCGCTTCGTCAGCCAACCTGTTACCGATTTGGACCGGGGAATCTCCTGTCGTGTGGGCCGCACATTTGATTACGGCTACCGCAGAGGGCAGAAGGATAGCATTCAACAGGTCAGAGACCAGGATCTGATTGGCAATCTTATGGCCCGTCGAGGTGAGGAATCCCCTATTTTTCCATAATTGTCCGAAATCGTGAACGACTCCAAATGCGTATCGGGAGTCGGTGTAAATATTGACGAAGTGCCCCTCTGCGAGGACACAGGCTCGGGTGAGGGCAAACAACTCAGCCTGCTGAGCTGAAAACGGTGGGTCAAAACTGCCGCAATCCAGCAAGGTTCCATTTTGCTTAACTACCGCAAAGCCTGACAGACGGCGTCCCTGTTCGTCGATGGACGAACTTCCATCGGTATAGAGAATCAAATCTGGAGAGGCTAGAGGTTGATCAGGGCGCGGACTAGTATCCGCGAGAATAGCCTCCAAGCAGTTATGGTTGCATGGAGCGAGGGGATCAGGAGGAGAGCAGAGAAACGCAGCAGGGTTGATAGTGGTGCAATGCCGGAACTGTAGCTTGGGATTATTCAACAGGTAGATCTCATATTTATTTTGTCTGGCTGAAGTCAAATGCTGGGTCTGGAGCTGTCCCAGTAAGGCGGTCACGGAGTGGGAGGAATATACGGTAATGTCCTGCTGGAGAGTCAGGTATCATTCCCAACCACTGTCACATTCCCCTGGCTGTCGTGGGGGGTGGTGTCCTGTAAATGGGGTCTGTGCGGCTCTCGTCCAACCGACGGTCATATGCTGAGATTATGACTCCGAGGAATTTCACCTCCTTTTGTCCGACATGTACTTTGGAGGGGGACACAACGTACCCCAATGCCTTTACAAAGTTCAACAACAAAATTATAGCTTCCCTATTCTGCTCCTCCGTTTCACTGGTCACTAAAAGTTCATCGACATACTGGATCAATGCAGACCCCTCAGTTAACTGCAGGTTTTGTAATTGCTGTTGCAGACAACGAGAAAATAGGGTCGGCGAGTTTACAAAGCCCTGTGGCAATCTGGTCCATGTAAACTGTAGGAGAGGGATTGAGTTCGCCGCTGTGCCATATTCTTTCTGGTTTTGGTCCAGGGGTTCAGCTTAGTTCTGCCTCCCACGGAGTCGATAGATTGCAGGGCAGCGGGAGAATACGGAGGAGGTCGGTCTGCTGGAGGGGCACTAGGGGCAACTGTCTTCCCTGTGGTCTCCCCTGAATGGGACCGTCTTCTTCTGGGGTTCAGCGAGGGTACGGGAGATTTGGAAACTGGTATCTGTGAAGGGCGAGTTTTAATCTTGGATCGGGTAGCGGGAATTGGAGGAGCGGATGCGGGACTGGCAACGGGGGCAGGCTGGTTCAGCGGGGGTGCTCCACGGACTCCCCAATGATAATCCTCTACCTCCTCCTCGTCGTCACCTCCCAAATCTATGCCAGCCACCGACTTATGTAAGTCTTTATCTACCTCGGCCTTATTTTGTCTCTCTCTCTCCTGACGATCCTTACTTTCCTTAGCATGCCTACATTCCTGTTTTAATACGGTCACCGACTTCTCCTGACCCCCCTCGGTCAGGGGTATTCCTAGTTTCAAGGCATTACTCTGCCAACTGGCCGTTAAAGACCGTGCCTTTTCTCCGTTACAATGATCGATCCACAACTGAATGGCCTTTTTATAATTTTAAAAAAAATAATTTTTCCATATTACACTCTGGGCCCTTGATAACACACCCATATCCTTGGAACCCCCTTCAGGCCATTCATCCTTCCCCAGTTTATGAATGAGTCCTCCCGACATACGCCTGAAGGTCTCCTCCATTTCTGGATGCAAGAAACATAGCTGATGTAATGGCCGGTCCGGGTGACAACTGGTGTCCATACCATTACCCATTTTTATACTTATACTATTACACAACAATATTTCTGGGTTAACCGTGAGTCCTTGGTTCCGCCATATCTCACTCGGTCACTTCAATTCCTGACCTTCGCGTGGAGGATTTCCTCTCTTAACAACCAGTCTAAGGCGGACTTTCTGTGAGATGCGGGGGTACCTTGGTCTCGGTTAACGTCTCAATACTTATTAATCTGACGATTCAATATATACTTATGCTATTACACACCAATAGTTCAGGGTTAACCGTGAGTCCTTGGTTCCGCCGTATCTCACTCGGTCAATTCGAGGCGGACTTTCTGTGAGATACGGGGGTACCTTGGTCTCGGTTAACGTCTCAATACTTGTTAACTTTTTCAGGGTTAACCGTGAATCCTTGGTTCCGCCGTATCTCACTCGGTCACTTCAAGGCGGACTTTCTGTGAGATACGGGGGTACCTTGGTCTCGGTTAACGTCTCAATACTTGTTGACTTTTTCAGGGTTAACCGTGAATCCTTGGTTCCGCCGTATATCACTCGGTCACTTCAAGGCGGACTTTCTGTGAGATACGGGGGCACCTTGGTCTCGGTTAACGTCTCAATACTTGTTAAATCCTATCCCCAGTGCACTCCTCTTATATACCGTCTACAGTCCCCCTCTACGGGGTGTTTTATCCGCTCGATCAGACTAGGACAATCCTCGAGACGGCCCTATCCCCGTGCTCACAACCGGAACGTTCGGATGTCGACCCACCAACTGACGCAAGTCAGCGAATTACCCTGCTGCACTGGGATACGAGGAAGGACCAAGAGGTGATTTAACTAAATCTACTCACTTGGCTGCGCAACCTTCATATCGATCCCGTCGCCCAGTGGACTCACTCGCCGGCTCGATCAGTCGCTGGTTGACATCCCACTTCTGACACCAAATGTTGATTCACGTTTTTCTCTCACATCGGTTGTTTTGACAATAATCGACCAGGAACCGGTGAAGCAGAAATAATATATGAATGCTTCATTGAGCATAATTCCGACTGGTAACTACGCACTTCGTCCGAGCACATTATTGCACATGTCATGCAAGCCGTCTTAAATGACCACCTAAACTGTCATTAGGCAACCTAAAAAGCTGCCTAGGTTGCCTGGCTGGCAACAGGGAAAAAAAGTTAAGTGAGAGCCCTGAAATTCATTTATAAATAAAACTGATTGTGATTGTGATTGTGGCATGGCTCTTCCTTCGTCTTCTGGCTCCCTGATTTTAGAGAGGTCTTGGCAGTTGCCAAGTCTTTAAATTGAACGAACAAAGTCTTCTCTGAATTCTGCTCCAACTTTGTGTAAACTTCGAGTGGCTGTTTTGAGATCAAATTTCTCAGAACAATAACAAACTGATATTGTAGACAACATCTCATCAACATCCATGGACTTAAAGATGACGTTAATTCAGAAGCAATGTGTGGTTATCAAGACTTCAAAACAATTTCCAAGATTTCATGATTCAGCTACTTAAAATTTAATGTTTGAAAGCAGTTCTGACAGTTTACTTCTAAATGGCTGTAACATTTATATCCATGTTCCAGCTTTTTCGATTTATAGTACTCCTTTGGTCGCCAGTTCCTCTATTGCAAAATTAAGTTGCACGCATTGAATTTATTAAAATGCTTTGATAAACTACATCAACACTTTCATGCAGACAAGCAATTTTCATTATTGATCTATTCCTGGATTTTCTCAACCATTTCTGTAATATGTTGACCTAAATATTGAAATAAGACATCCTTGAACTACCAGCCCTGGAAATTAATTCCTCAGCATCATAATAATGTAAAGAACATTTACTTTAAGTCTCACTTCCTTCATACGCGTCACATGATTTCATATAAATGGCTACATGCTTTCCACCCCCACCAATCAGTAGATTTTGTATTGGTTTTCAAGTAAACTTTGCCCCAGGACTAGCAGGTTTCGTATCCAATTAGCTTTAAGCTGCAGGTCAAGTCAATATGGCTATTTCCATTTGCTTTATCTATAACAGGGGTGGGGAACCTTTTCATGGTGGAAGGCCGCATTAAGTTAGCTGTGATCTAATAAGGCCGCATCCAAGAAACTTCAATTAGATATACTTCAAAATGTACATTATTTTGTTAAAATAGCCCTCATGACTTACTTAATCTTTTAATTGTGGCCGTCAGTCGGGGAGGATTATTTCGTTGAATCTTCTTTTACTCTTTGGTATTTTAAATACGTTCATTTTAAGCTTAAAATAAAAATAATAAAAGATGAACAAAAACATATTAATAATAATAAAAAGATTTGTTCTACAAAATTTGGATTCATTCAAAAGGGTGGTTGAGGCCAGTTCATTGGCTATATTTAAGAGGGAGTTAGATGTGGCCCTTGTGGCTAAAGGGATCAGGAGGTATGGAGAGAAAGCAGGTACAGGATACTGAGTTGGATGATCAGCCATGATCATATTGAATGGCGGTGCAGGCTCGAAGGGCCGAATGGCCTACTCCTGCACCTATTTTCTATGTTTCTATGTTTCTAAAAGGTCGCACTTAATGGCTTAGAAGGCTGCATGCGGCCTTAAGGCTGCAGGTTCCCCACCCCTGATCTATACTCTGGTCTGTATATTCATTTCCCTGTTCCCTGAAACCACAAATGGTTAAATAAGCCACATCTATTTTGGAATCCTCTTTTACAACACGGCGCAACGGTAGCGGTGGCGCAGCGGTAGAGTTGCTGCCTTGCAGCGCTTGAAGCGCCAGAGACCCGGGTTTGATCCCAACTGGGCGCTGTGTGTCGTTTGTACGTTCTCCCCGTGACTGCATGGGTTTTCTCCAAGATCGATCGATTGACTATATGGTGCCAGCACAACAACCTGGCTGTCAACATCAGTAAAACCAAGGAACTGATTGTGGATTTTGGTAGAGGAAGATTGAGGACCCACAATCCTGTTTATAATCAATGGTGGAGAGGGTCAAAAACTTCACATTCCTGGGCGCGCATATTTCCGAAGATCTTCCCTAGTCCCAGCACACTGATGCAATTATAAAGAAGGCACATCAACACCTCTACTTCCTGAGAAGACTACAGAGATTCGGTATGTCAACGAGGATTCTCTTGAACTTCTAATTGTGCACAGTAGAGAGCATACTGACTGGCTGCATCGTGGCCTGGATCGGCAACTTCAACGTCCAGGAGCGGAAAAGACTGCAAAAAGTTGTGACAACTGCGCAGTCCATCACCAGCTCTGACCTCCCCGCCATCGAAGGGATCTATCAAAGTCGCAGCCACAAAAAGGCAGCCAACATCATCAAAGACCAACACCATCCCAGCCACACACTGATTTCACCAATACCATCGGGAAGAAGGTACAGGAGCCTGAACACTAACGTTCAGGAACGGCTTCTTCCCGACAGGCTCTTCTTCTTGCGTATGGCGTGCACAGCCTAAAGTTGTAGGACAACTTGTTCTATTTGATTGTGCACGCAGGGTTGATTGCATTCGTCGAAACAGGGCGGACCACGTGGAGGTTGCAATCTCCCACCCCTTCCCAACAGCCATCAGGCTATTAAACACGACAACAAATAAGCTCTGAACTGAAACAGACTATTAGTATTATTTCACAATATTTGTTTATTTATTGAGTATGTATATGTGTGTGTATATATACACACTGACATTTTTTCCTTTTATTTTCTCCCGTAATGTACTATTTTTACATATTCTGTTGTGCTGCAGCAAGTAAGAATGTAATTGTCCTATCTGGGACATGACAATAAAACACTCTTGATTCTTGACTTGACACACTCAAAGACGTACAGGTTTACAATAAACAATAGGCTCCCCCTCTCCCCCATTAGATTGTCACTGCTGAGATTTCTGCATGGACCAGTGGAGAAGGGAGGACTAAATGCAGGTCTGTATACATGCAACAGCTCAGCTGCCGAGAATGTTTATCTCGAGTGACCTACGACCTGGGCATGCGCAGTTGAAACACCAAACTTGCTTATACTCCAGGTGTGGTCATTGTACTTCCCCTTTTCCTAACTTGACACCATTCAGATAATAATCGGCCTTCCTGTTCTTGCCACCAAAGTGGATAACCTCACATTTATCTGCAATAAACTGCATCTGCCCACTCACCCAACCCATCTTAAGTCACCCTGCATCCTCATAGCATCCTCCTCACAATTCACACTGCCACCAGCTTTATGTCATCTGCAAATTTGCTAATGTTACATTTAATCCCTTCATCTAAATCATTAATGTGTATTGTAAGTAGCTGTGGTCCCAGCACGGGACCTTGCGATACCCCACTAGTCACTGCCTGCCATTCTGAAAGGGACCCGTTAATCCATACTCTTTGTTTCCTGTGTGCCAATCAATTTTCTATCCATGTCAGTACCCTACTCCCAAGACCATGTGCTCTAATTTTGCCCACTAATTTCCTATGTGGGACCTTATCAAAGACTTTCTGAAAGTCCAGGTACACGACATGTCTGACTCTCCCTTGCTGTAGTTACATCCTCAAAAAAATCCAGAAGATTAGTCAAGCATGATTTCCCATTCGTAAATCCATGCTGACACGGACCGTTCCTGTCACTGCTATCCAAATGTGCTGCTATTTCATCTTTTATAATTAACTCCAGCATCATCCCCCCCCCCATCCATGTCAGGCTAACTGGTCTATATTTCCTTGTTTTCTCTGTCCCTCCTTTCTTAAAAAGTGGGATAACATTAGCTACCCTCCAATCCCCAGGAACTGATCTGAATCTATAGAACATTGGAAAATGATCACCAATGAGTCCATGATTTCTAGAGCCACTTCCTTAAGACCATCAGGCCCTGGGGATTTATCAGCCTTCAGTCCCATCAGTCTACCCAACACCATTTCCTGCCTAATGTGAATTCCTTCAGTTCCTCCGTCACCCTAGGTCCTCTGGCCACTAGTACATCTGGGAGATTTTTTGTGTCTTCTTTATTGAAGTAGTGAAGACAGATCCAAGTACCTGTTCAACTTGTCTGCCATTTCCTTGTTCCCCATAATAACTTCACCCGTTTCTGTCTTCAAGGGGCCGACATTTGACTTAACTCATTTTTTTCCTCTTCACATACCTAAAGAAGCTTTTGCTATCTTCCATTACATTCGTGACTAACTTACCTTCATACCGCATCTTTTCTCCCTATATTGCCTTTTTAGTTATCTTCTGTTACCCGTTAAACAATACAATACAATTCAATTTATTGTCATTTGGACCCCTTGAGGTCCAAACGAAATGCCGTTTCTGCAGCCATACATTACAAACAAATAGACCCAAGACACAACATATTTTACATAAACATCCATCACATTGCTGTGATGGAAGGCCAAAAAAACTTTTCTCTCCACTGCACTCCCCCCCCCGATGTCAGAGTCAAAGTCAAAGCCCCCGGCTGGCGATGGCGATTGTCCCGTGGCCATTAAAGCCACGCCGGGTGATGCAAGGTCGCACACCGGGTCTTGATGTTAGAGCCCCCGGCGTGCGCTCGCAGAGACCCGCCGCCATTCCAAGCCGCGCGGGGCGGTGCTGTAAGGCCCCGCTCCAGGAGCTCTTCAACCCCGCAACTCGGGCGGGAGAAGTCGCCGTTGCGGGAGCCCTGAAAAGCGGTCTCCCTCCAGGTACCCGCGGGCTCCCGGTGCCGTCCGCCAAACCCGCAGTTGCAGCCACCGAATCTCCGGGGGTCGGGCCGCAGCAGCGTCCACCACAGCTCCACCCGCTCTGGACTCGGCCAGCTCCGCGACGGTGAGGTGAGTAGTTGGCACCAGAGTCCCCGGTCTTCCTGTTGGAGGCCGCTCCTCGTTGCAGCCCCAACGACAACGGAGACCCGACAAAGACAAGGTCGGGTCTCCCGTGCAGGGAGAGATTTAAAAGTTACCCCCAACCCCCCCCACACCACCCCCACCCCCCCACACACATACCCCAACAAAAATAACAAAAACTACATAAAAACATAGACATAAAATAATAAAAACGCAGACGGACTGCAGAGGCCGCTGCAGACGAGAGTCGCGCCGCCTACGGAACGTTACCCAATCCTCTGGCTTCCCGCTCATCTTTGCTATGTTATACTTCTCTTTTATTTTTATACTGTCCTTGACTTCCCTTGTCAGCCACGGTCGCCTCTTACTACCCTTAGAATCTTTCTTCCTCTTTGGAATGAACTGATTCTGCGGCTTCTGTATTATTCCCAAAAATACCTGCCATTGTTGTTCCACTGTC
The DNA here is from genome assembly GCF_010909765.2 of Amblyraja radiata. Lineage (NCBI taxonomy): Eukaryota > Metazoa > Chordata > Chondrichthyes > Rajiformes > Rajidae > Amblyraja > Amblyraja radiata. Next base: position 109,210,773 of record NC_045957.1, read on the forward strand.
ATCCCTGCGAGGGTCTCTTTCCAGTCAACTTTGGTCAGCTCCTCCCTCATGCCTCCATAGTCCCCTTTGCTCAACTGTAATACTGACACTTCCAATTTTCCCTTCTCTCAAATTGTAGATTAACATTTATCATGTTATGGTCACTGCCTCCTTACTGGCTCATTTACCTTGAGTTCCCTTATCAAATCTGGTTCATTACACAACACTAAATCCAGAATTGCCTTTTCCCTGGTTGGCTCCAGTACAAGCTGCTCTAAAAATCCATCTCGGTGGCACTCCACAAACTCCCTTTCTTGGGGTCCAGTGCCTACCTAATTTTCCCAGTCTACATGCATGTTGAAATCTCCCATAACCACCGTAGTATTACCTTTGCTACATGTCAATTTCAACTATGTCGCCCCTCTCAAGGGACTGAATTTGTGGGTTAATTGGCTTGGTATAAGTGTAAATCATCCCTAGTGTAGGATAGTATTAATGTGCGGGGATCGCTGGTCGGTGTGGACTTGGTGGGCCGAAGGGCCTGTTTCCGCGCTGTATCTCTAAACTAAGTTCATATTTTGTAAACAACAATATTTTTGAACTCCAAAAATACTCGTGTGGAAGTGGGATTTCTGTTTTTGATGTGCCAGTACTATAGAATATCCAGCATTTCTTTCAACTATTAAAGTTGCAAGAATTTGAAATTTATTGAGCTTTTGGAATAAAGTTTGGGAAGGAAGAGAGCACATTTATTTTAAACAAAACATAAAGAGCTGGAGTCAGGCAGAGTAACTGGTGGGAATAAGCAGTCGATGTATCGGGTTAGGATCCTTCTTCAGACCCAACCTGAAATATCGCCTGTCTATTCCTTCCACATATGATACCTGTCCTGCTGAGTTCCTCCAGCACTTTGTACTTTGCTCAAGATTCCAGCATCTGCAGTCTCTTGTGTTAATTTTTAAAGGTTGTTTTGACTTGGCTCGTATAGTGGGCAAGAATTTCTAACTATTTAGAAGATAGACACAACATCCTAGAGTAATTCAACGGGACAGGCATCATCTCTGGAGAGAAGGAATGGGTGACGATTCGGGTTGAGACCCTTCCCCAGTCTGTTTACCTTGCGTCATTATTCTTTAATATTTCTCATGACGAAACATTTTGCTTTGTGAAACACCTTGGACGCTCCATTGTTTCTTAAAGTGGTGTTGATTCTTTTCTTCACTCTAATAGTACTTTTTCTTTTCAGACAATTATATATTAATATTTGCAACCTTTCTGTTGTTTTTCTATGCGCATCGTATTTAATTGAGATTTTATAGGTTTGTTGGCTCTACTTTTGTTCTCGGCTATTCCAAATGCATGAAATAAATAGAACATTCGCCAGTTCGTTTTTTTTTTACATGCCGTCAATCTGTTATGGTATAATTGTTAAGCTGAGTTATTTTGTCAATCTAAAGTCAAGAAAACTTGACTCAAACGCTTGTAGCTGTTGAAATCGATTCTTTATTCAGTACTGAGAATTCTTTGAACGTTCCGACAGTGCTAGAAGCTCCGGTGCAGCTCCAAAGAATTTGTGTTTTTGATACAAACTCATTGCTTTATATAGGTATTAGACATTTCAGATACAGAGGGTATGACAAACTAGTAACCAATCATCTGAGTCCTTCTGGTGATTTACAACAGCAGTTACATGACCCCCCCTTCTCTGGCCTCATTTTACAACCTTTGTTTGCCTGTGGTTTAACTTTGTTTAGAATTATTTTATTTCAACACAGCAAAACCCCAGTAGGCTCAATTATCAGAGACCACTCCTCAAAATATAAGATACATATGTAATACAATGATCACACGTCATACATACAAACAAAACGCACTTTCCATACCAAGACGAAAGATATTTCTATAAATCTAAACAAAGTCTAATGTTTACAACCCTACTTAGACACAATACATTTCAGAAATGGTTTCACTACAATTTTACACAGTTCAAAATACTATTACCTATGTATTAAAACATTAATTATATGAGTTTGCCAAATTACACAGATTCTAAGTTAAATTCAAAACCCACACACACTTCCCAACTCCAAGCATGCATGGGTCGTAAATCTGTCAACAATTGATTAGATATGTGTTTTGTGCCAGGATACAGCTTCATTCTAATTTGCAGCCCCTTTTCCTGCTATCTCTGGGAGATGGATTTCCGATCTCATCTGCAAGGCTTTTAACAAATATTACAGAACAAAGGATACATTTACAACTTCAGACCATTACCTCAAAACTACATCTGCTTCTTCGACTTTCTATAAACAGAAGGGTCACAAATCCATCAATCTGATTATTTTCCTCTCCAAGCATCCATCCCTTATCTCAACCTCATTATAATTTAACATAGCCAAAGCTAACCACAGAGTCTATTATCTCTCAGCCTTGAATTCTGTCTCGAACTCAGCATAACCAGCCATAACTTCATTTTTATGCCACATTCAGAGCTCAAGAATGTGCCATAGAGAAAGAGCAGATGACCTCTGGCCTAAGAAGAGGTCCTATTCACTAATCCATTCTTCAACACAAAATCATATCAAATACAATTTCCTCCAGCGTTATAATTGCCTCAAAGCAATAAAGTAAGCTTTGCCGGTTCAGATTAGCGTTTCTATGGTTTGATTCATCCGTTCCCTGTGTGTGTTTCTTTGTACTTTATTTCAATAGACAATAGGTGCAGGAGTAGGCCATTTGGCCCTTTGTGCCAGCACCACCATTCAATGTGATCATAGCTGATCATTTCTTTAGGAGACATATGTTTCTAAAAAGCTTTTCTCTTGCAAATTACCTAGCTTATATAAAAGTAACTATCCGAGCGATTCTATTATATAATATTTACTCATAATTAATTTCTTAAAAGCTACAGTTTTATATGCATTTCTGACTTAAGAGAAGTTTTGTTATCTTGAGAATAAAAGTTTCCACTTCATATGTACCGTAAATTCAATATTTTGAAATTTGTGTTGAGAATTGGAACAAATTTATGAAAATATAAACATGTTGATGTCACATCAAATAGGAGGGGACAAGAAGATTTGATTAAATGACAATCATTTAGTATGAAATATTATATGAAAAGCTAGGTAGGAACAAATAGGAAAAAAAAGTTTTTTAAGTTTGAATATGTATATCATATACATAGATTTATTGAGTGAAGTTCAAATGAGTTCTTAACAGAAAACAAGCAATCAACATAGCAATGTATGAATTTAGAGTAAAGCACTCGGACAGGAATCGGTCAACCAGCTATGGTGATGTACTTTATATGGTATAAGATTTGGCATTAGAATTCAACATTGCATAAATTTGCACACCCCATTTATTGAAAGCCATCCTTTACAAAAATTTATTGTAGTGAGGAGGATGTCTGCTTCTCCGTTTAAAATTCACTGTAGAGCTACCAAATATTGAAGATCTGAGCCATATTTCAGAAGCCTTGACTAAATCTGAAAACTCACATATTACTAGATCTGGTTATTTTATCGCTATCTGATATTGAGGTATAAGCAAATGTAAAAACGCGCTTGAGGCTGGAGGACTCCATGTAGGCTGTGGGCCGAGGAGCTTTATTGTGCAGTTTCGTGACCCAACTCACGCGCATGCGCACACTCACACACACATGCGCGAGGCTTAGGAGGCTCAATCCAGCGCTAAATGCAGCTCAACTCTGCCTGTCTTGCCGGGTTAACCTACAAGCCCTGACTGGACTGACGGGACACCGGCGCTGCTTCTCCGCGCTGACCATTTTTCCCGCAAGCCCAGGCAGGTTAACCTGGCGGGACAGGTAGAGTTGAGCTGGGTTTAGCGAGGCTTCTCTGCACTGGCTGTGGGCCTGGGGGCACAGCTTGCGTCTGATTCCCGACCTCTCTGGCCACCCGTGGGGGGGGCACTCGGGTGGGGACGGGACAGCGCCGGAGACCCGGCCGGGATCGATCCTGGCTGCGGATGAGGCGCAGGTCTGTGCCACGTCTCCCTCCTCCAATCACTGCATTCTATCCTCAGTTCCCCCCCCCCCCACTCCTCCCTCCTCCAATCATTGCGCTTTGTTTCAGGCTAGCTCGGCAAGGATCACACAACATGGCTGAGAGTACTTCCACTGATGCCTGTTTTACTGGAGATTCCGATGAAGGTTCTTTGTAGTTCTGTGGAATACATGTCGTGGAAACTTGCAGCAGGGTAATTGAATGAATGAACGAGTGAATGAATGAACGAATGAGTGAATGTACTGCCTCCAAATTTGATTTTTTTCACATTATAAAAGGGTGCAATTAAATTAATTAAAGTCCATACAGATTAATTTTCATAAATTCAGACTTTAGACCTTACCTTTCAGTTTCAGTTGATTCACAAAGTTTGACTGCAGCACCTCAGCAGGGACTGCTTTCAAGGCTTTGTTCCACTTCTATTAATTAATTTCTTTATTTATATAGCACATTTTTAGTCAACTTGCATTGACCCCAAAGTGCTTCACATAATTACATCCACACAGACAGGCAAAGGTGGGTGAAGTGTCTTGCCCAAGGGCACACACAGGCAAAGGTGGGTGAAGTGTCTTGCCCAAGGACACAACGACAGTATGCACTCCAAGCGGGATTCGAACCAGCTACCTTCCGGTTGCCAGCCAAACACTTAGCCCATTGTGCCATCTGTCGTCCCACTATCTATCCACTTAGCTGCACATTCTTCAGACTTCTTAATGATTTTCTCACTAAATTCAATTACCCTGCTGCAAGTTTCCACGACATGTATTCCACAAAACTACAAAGAACCTTCATCGGAATCTCCAGTAAAACAGGCATCAGTGGAAGTACTCTCAGCCGTTGTGTGATCCCTGCCTAGCTAGCCTGAAACAAAGCGCGTGATTGGCCACCTGGCGTCCGACTCAATGTCTAACGTGCTTTGATTGGACTAAAAATACCCGAAAAATTTCTGTTTTTTCTCTAATTTAATAGAAATGTGCAAGTTTTGTTCTTGACAAGTTTCAGGGATGATTGATATAATATTTTTTACACAATATGTGAAAATTTCATATAGTTACGTAAGTTGGGTCACAAAACTGCACAAAAAAGCTCCTCGGCCCCCAGCCTATAAAAGTAATAACCCTCATTTGCAAAGGCACCATCTCTAACATAAATATAGGCTCATTGTAGCTTAAAATGAATACTCATCGAGTAAACATCAGAGCATTCGATTCTTGGTCAGGATGTGACATTTACATCAGAAATAAGACGGGTCTCTTACAGATCTGTCCCCCAGCTTGGCACTGCCCCAGTCCCACTATGGCCGTTACCCCCATTCTCCCCACTATGGCAGTCAGTGGGGTTCAGTAAACTGGGGAACCCAGAGGATTTGTCCTGACCCTTTAATTAGGCAGGCTCATGAGCCCTTAAAACCTGGGACCTCTGCTGCAGTCTCATTAAATTTCCTATTAAAGTGACTGGAAGATGCCTTGCAGGACTGTCCCCCAGCCTGGAACTGCCCCAGTCCCACTATGGCCGTGACCTCCACTCTGCACACTGGCAGTCAGTGGGGTTTGGTAAAGGGAGGAACCCACAAGAACTGCTCTCACCCATTAATTAGGCTGGTTCAGGAGCAGGACCTCTGCGACAGTGTCATTAAAAATCACTCACAATTATATTCATCATATTTTATTTATATAATATAATTATACTTAATTACATATGATTACAGTCATATTTACAAGTCATATATATATATGTAGGTATAATAATATATAATTTAAATGGACTGCAACACAGAAATAGGCTGCCCATGGTGTAATATGGGCATTGGCCACTAGATAGCGCTTATTTCCCCAATCTCATTTTCTAATTAGTTTAATTAATTAATGTGCAACTTTTGGCACTGACGAGTTATGACATCCTTCTCAATTATATTTCATCTAAATCTGTGGGAAATTTCATGTAGTTCTGTGACGTGGGTCACGAAAATCGATTTCTAGACACATTTTTGATGCTCGACCAACAGCCTAATGGAGGTGGAGGGCTCCATGCCCAAGATAGTGGTACAGTCTAGGAGTTCGTGGTTTCTCAGAAAATGTTTATTTGAATAAATTACTCTCTTTTTACTCATTTATGAGCATTTCTTACCCTTTGACAATTTAAATATTTTACATGCCTCTGTAGGATGTATACACGGTCGAGTAACGTGGGAAAATATTTTTGTGGTGTATAATGTATTGCATGATTTTAGCAAATGAGTCCCTGATGTAAATGTTAACACAAAATATTTTTGTGATGCAGGTATTTTGTTCTGAACTGTGAGCTGGGCGTACTGCAATACTTTGTAAACGAGCAGTGTAAAAGTCAGAAACCACGAGGAGTTCTACATTTGTCTGGTGCAGTGATCTCTCCCAGTGACGAAGTTTCTCACATGTTTATAGTTCAAGCTGCCAATGGTGAACTGTATAAACTCAGAGGTACTGAAAACTATTATTTTCTTAATAGGAAAATACTGTATAGGTTTCAATTTGAGATGATTTGAAAGATTTTTAAAGTAGCAAGCGTAATTTAGAAGTTATATCATTTGTTTTATACAAATTATGAATCTACATTGCCCTCCACAATGTTTGGGACAAAGACCCATCATTTATTTATTTGCCTCTGTACTCCACAATTTGAGATTTGTAATAGAAAAAAATCACATGCGGCTAAATTGCACATTGTCAGATTTTAATAAAGGCCATTTTTATACATTTTGTTTTCACCATGTAGAAACTACAGCAATGTTTATACATAGTCCCCCCATTTCAGGGCACCGTAATGTTTTGGACACAGCAATGTCATGTAAATGAAAGTAGTCATGTTTAGTATTTTGCTGCATATCATTTGCATGCAATGACTGTTTGAAGTCTGCGATTCATGGACATCACACCTGTGAAGCCATGTGCAGAGCTGCCAAGTAGTACGGATTTTCCATAATTTGTATGGAAATGTGATAAGAATACGGATGTATGGTTTTGCGTTGTTAAATACGGATTTTTACAAAGTCCATATTCAACAACGCAAATTCGACCATAGATAATCGTAACAACGAGGTGCAGCGGGCAGGTGGGAGCGGCCGGGATTGGGCCGACTTCCTTTCGTTGCCATGCCGTTCGCCAATGGAGGGGTGGTGGCCCGGTAGGGTTGACTTGCGATCTTGTCTCTTGTTCTCGCTTGTCTCTTGTTCTCGCTTTTTAAATTTTTTTCTCTCTCTCTCTCTCTCTCTCTCTCTCTCTCTCTCTCTGGAGGAACTCAGTGGGCTAGGCGGCACCTGTGGAGGGAATGGATTAGGAGTTGTTTCGGGCCAGAGATCTTCTTCAATAGGAAGGAACTGCAAATCAGGCATGATATTCTTCCGATTTAAACCGGAATTCCAATTTTTTTTGTTTTCCTATTTGTCGATTTTTTGTGCCCGATTATTTGGCGGCCAATCATCCTCTGTCTCTAAGGGGGTTGTGTCCAATCACCGACCAGCTTCCCTTAAAATTCCCGTCCAATCAACAAATCGGTCTCCTCGCGTCCAATCAGCCGCTGTCTCCAAGGGCATTCACATAATGCGCTGGTCACTCGGCGGCCAATCAGACACAGTCTCCGAGGAGCGTTGCGACCAATCACCGACCAGCTTCCCTTACTGAAGCAGACGATGGCTGCAACCAACAGAGAGAGAGAGAGAGAGAGAGAGGGAGAGAGATGCAAGAAAGCAGCTCTGACATATAATACTCAACAAACAATTACAAATACACAATAAACACGTTATGCATTCTTGTACTCTTACATGGGTATGACCGCACATAAACATTTTTTTTCCAGCAATATGACACCGCGTAAAAATACTGATTTCCTCAGCAAAATACTGATTTTCAGGTATTACAATACTGAAATGCTCTGAGAAAACTTTGCAGCTCTGCATGTGACCCAAACATTATGGTGCCCTGAAATGGGGGGGACTATGTATAAATAACATGGTGGAACCAAAATGTATAAAAATACCCTTTAATAAAATCTGACAATGTGCACTTGAACTACATGTGAATTTTTCTATTACAAATCTCAAATTGTGGAGTACAGAGGCAAATAAATAAATGATGGCGCCTTGTCCCAAACATTATGGAGGGCACTGTATTTGAAGATTACTTTATAGTGATTAGTTTGGCCTACCTCATGTAATTAGATTGTTTGCATGGAAACTTGCCAATTGATTAGTTGGCTTCATTTTTGTTTGCAGATAGTTCAAATTAACAAAATAATAATAGCATTCCATAACTGAATTATCTCTAAAGCAGCTAAACATCTGGCATGGAAATACAAGGAAAGGCCGATACTGAAATCTTGAGCAAAACACAACGTTCTGGAATAACTCGCTGGGCAGGCAACATCGGTGGAGGAAATCGACTGTCAACATTTCAGGTTGGGACTTTCGATGTGTTCCAACTCGGAACGTCACCTGGCTATTTCCTCCATAGATGCTGTCTGACCCACCGAGTTGCTTCAGCGCTTTATATTTTTACTAGAGACCAGGAATGGTGATTCATGGAAAGAAGAAAAATTAATCATCTTTTGAAAGGGAAATGTATCCATGCAGTAGCAAGAAATGTGTGAGGAAGGTTACGGATGTTGTGAATAAAAGGTTCTCGTGCTTTGAGCTCATAAAAAGCTGGCATGCATTGTGTTTCTTTAAGTTAGTTATGACCAATGGTGAGGACATTTTTGAGTTGATGGGATAAATATTTAGTATGATTTGAATAGGATTTTTCAGAAACCCACACACAACAAACCTTAAAAGATGAAATAGATTTAAAGTAAGGCGTGAAATTTATTGCACCATATTGTCATTGCATATACTTGTATATACTGTTATTCCTCCCCCACACCATCAGCTATTTTGGGGGTCCTTTCACACGTTTCAACCTGGAAGGTTTTATTTTAATACAAAGTTATTTTTCCAACTTTGCTATTAATTTGCCTGTTCTTTAACTTAAAGGAGACTTTTCTCCTTTTTCCCCGCAAAAAATTGTCACAATTTGTCTGAAGTAGGGTCTCGATCTGAAACGTCACCTATCCATGTTCTCCAAGGATGCTGCCTGACTGGCTGAGTTACTCCAGCACTTTGTCTTTTTTTGTCACAAATTGTCTCCCTGGTTTCCAGTTGTATATAATGGACAGATTTTGATGTAAAAATAAGTTTGTCAATGATAGGCACTGTTATTAATATACAGGTGGAGGCATTCTTCTGTATCTCTTCACCTCTGCCTATCCTTAGCCCCACGTCCCCCTCCCTTTTCATCTGTGCATTAATTGCCTCATATTGTGTTTTGTATTGAATTCTGTCTTTACTTTGTGTACTAGTCATGTCTCTACTATTTATTTCATTCCCCTTACATGTTTTTCCTCTATCTGCTAAATTTTTGTAAGGTGTCCTTGAGACTCTTGAAAGGCGCCCATAAATAAAATGTATTATTATTATTATTATTATTCTCTCTTCTATACTTAAAAAGGCAGTGAAGAAGAGAGAATGTGTCAATCGTCACATTTCTGATGACTGATTTTCTTTGTGAATTAGCATTCAGAACACAGGAAACTGCTCCAACTATATATTAATTGAATATTAAGGCCATTAAAATGGTGATTAACCAAATAAAAACTTAATATGATTATTAATAATTACCATCGTCCTCTTGCCAAGTGAAAGCCATGTTCATTGCGTCTCAAGCTACAGGGTCTGATTTGTTTTGGAAATATGAAAACAAATGTAATAATTTTGAGTAACATAACAAAACTTGATTTGTCACCTCATGTTACTTTTGGACAAACAATTGAAATCCATAATTTGTAATTAATTAATTATATTTAGAGGTTTGATTACCTCATGACCATCATTCTGTTTAAAAACAATAGAGCAGCTGCTAATATCGAAACAAAATTAGTTATGTGAGGATAAGATTGATGCTTATGGTTGAACAAGTGTTTTGGCATTGTAGTATAATTGAGAATGTATTAGGATTGTCATTGGACTCTATGAATGAATTTGTTGTGTGAGGCCTCTTTTTAAAAAGAAAATCGGGTGAGAAATACGTGATGCTGTGGCATAGATGGACAGGAAAGCAGATTAAAGCAAATAGATATAATTTGGATAGAGGTGAATTGGAAGTAGCATGCCGTAGAAGTCTGTACTGAAGCAGATTTGTTCTCCATATCTAGATGCTTTGGACAGACATGTATTGAATTGCTTGATACAAAGTATGTGGTGAGCAAATATTGCAAACTGCAAAAGATTCATGGGGGGAGGTTGGGGAGTAACATAAAGCAACCAGCAGAATGAATACATATATGACATTTATAATCTAAGGCAAAAGGATTCAATTTTTCTCGTAAGATGGCAGTTTATATACTTCATGAATAGAACTTGACAAGTATGTAGAATAGATGCTTTTAATACAAGTTAATACAATTTAGAAGAGTGAATTTAAATTGTTAAAATCATCTAGCTTTAGACCACTGTGGAAAAGAGGTAAGGATGCATCTATCCAAACTATTGGTTGGGAGTTGTGTGCAGTTCTGAATATCTTAAAAAGGTCTTTAAATCTACAGAAAATCATAATGCATGCATTTATCAGGAATAACGCCAGAATCAGAAGTTGTATAAAAGTAAGATGTGACTGAGATCCTGAGACTCTTTCTCTAAAATCAATAGTTATATGGGAAGCTGATACATTGCAAACTTCTGAAGAGTGAGGATTAGATTTTCTGGCTGAGGAGTTGATGGTGAATCAAGAAAATGGTCATGAAGAACAAGATGAAATGTTGCGATTTTTCTTGGTCGTTGAATTATTAGAATAAAGTGCTTTCTCGTACAGAGACCATTTAGTTTAGAGATACAGCAAGGGAACCGACCCTTTGGCCCAACGACAATCACCTATTCACACTAGTTCAATATTATCCAACTTTTTCATCCACTCCCTACACGGAGCAATTTAGTGGCCAATTAACCGACATGTCTTTCGTATATGAGAGGAAACTGCAGCACCCAAAGGAAACCCATGCAATCACAGGGAGGATGTACAAACTTCACACAGGCAACTCCCAAGGGCAGGATTGAACGCAGGTCTCTAATAGCTGTGCCACTGTACTGCCCTCAATTACTTGAGGATTACCTGGACAATTATTTGATACAGTCATTAGATACATGGTGCCAGCTAGTAGTAACCCATGGATTGTACCTAAAATTGCTTTTTGCAAGATCTGAGGGGGAAAAATCTTTCCATTGTAATTTTCCACATTTTTATGGTTTTATTTATTTCGTTAAATAAAATCAGATCAGTGAAACGATTATGGATTGCTGATTGGCAAATGTTCACTAGAACAATGCACATCTTTGACATTGTGTATAAAGGTAGACAAATCTCCAAGGCCTGATCAGATATATCCGATAGGACACTGTGGGAAACTAGAGAGGAAATTGCCGGTTGAAATTTACGAGGTGTTTAAAAGCAGGAGAGGTGCCGGAAGACTGGAGGGTGGTAAATGTTGTGCCTCTATTCAAGAAGGGCTGCAGGGAAAATGCTGGGAACTATAGGCCGGTGAGCTTAACATCTGTAGTTGGAAAGTTACTACAGGGCATTCTGAGGGATAGTATATACACGCATTTGGATGGTCAAGGGCTGATTAGGGATAGTCAGCATGGTTTTGTATGTGGGTGGTCGTGTCTCACAAATCTGAGTTTTTGAAGACGTGATCCAAAAGATCGATGAGGGCAGAGCTGTAGATGTATGCGTGGATTTCAGTAAGGCATTCGACAAGGTTCCACATGGTAGGCTGCTCTGGAAGGTTAGATTACATGGGATCTAAGGAGAGATAGCTGAATGGATAGAAAATTGGCTTCATGGAAGGAAGCAGAGGGTGATGGTGGAAGGTTGTTTCTCGGTCTGGAGGTCTGTGACTAGTGGTGTGCCTCAGGGTTCGGTGCTGGGCCCGTTATTGTTTGTCATCTACATCAATGATTTGGATGAGAACATACAGGGCAAGATTAGCAAATTTGCAGAAGATGCAAAAGTGGGTGGTTTTACAGATAGTGAAGATGTGAGAAATTGAAGCGGGATCTTGATCAATTGGCCAGGTGGGGTGAGGAATGGTTGATGGAATTTAATACAACTAAATGTGAAGTGTTGCATTTTGGGAAGTCTAACGTGGGCAGGACCTACACAGTGAATGGTAGGGTTCTGGGGAGTGTTGTAGAGCAGAGGGATCTAGGATTACAGGTGCATGGTTCCTTGAAGGTCGAGTCGCAGATAGATAAGGTGGTCAAAAAGGCTTTTGGTACATTGGCCTTCATCAGTCATGAGTATTGAAGTTCGAATGTCATGTTGCAGTTGTTTAAGACATTGGTGAGACTGCATTTAGAATATTGTGCCCAGTTCTGGGCACCATGTTATAGGATGTTGTCAAGCTGGAACGGGTACTAAGTAGATTTACGAAGATGTCGCCACCACCAGAGGGTCTGAACTGTAGGGCGAGGTTGAGTAGGCTGGGACTGTATTCCCTGGAGCGCAGTAGGTTGAGGGGTGATCTTATAGAGTTCTGTAAAATCATGAAAGGAATAGATTGGGTAGATGCACAGCATCCCTCGCCCAGAGTAGGTGAATCAAGTACCAGAGGAAATAGGTTTAAGGTGAAGGGGAAAAGATTTAGTAAAAATCTGAGGGGTAACCTTTTCTCACAAAGGGTGGTGGGTGTATGGAACAAGCTGCCAGAGGAGATAGTTGAGGCTGGGACTATCCCAACGTTTAAGAAGCAGTTAGACAGGTACATGGATAGGACAAGTTTGGAGGGATATGGACCAAATGCAGGCAGTGGGACTAGTGTAGCTGGGACATGTTGGCTGGTGTGGCAAGTTGGGCCGAAGGGCCTATCTCCACACTGTATAATTCTATGACTCTCTGACTCTATCTGCGATTAGATTCTTATCCTATTTGAGCTGATGTGATCTCTTTGTTTCCTCTGAGCCATCATTTAGTTACCACTGAGACTATCCTTAATACCATCGCTAATTAGTATAATGATAGCCAAAATGATTTTCTTAGCTTATTTTTTCAAATGAGTCTCTGATTGAACTGGTAGTTTTAAATTCCAACAAGTATTTCAAAACTTAGATTAGATGCATATTAACATATAAAAAGCTAATTCAACTAGTATTGGGCCGATGAATGCTTGTGCTGAGTGCCAATATTTTTTACAATACTGGCTTTGGACTCGTGATGCAAGAAGCTTCTCCATTGCAAGCAGAATTATAAGAATTTAAGTGAGTCGTCTTATATTCTTATATGGTGTAGCTTCAAATATGTTTTATAATTCCATATCTAAAAAGAGGATTAGATCTGTTGGAAAACAAAAATATGTTCAATGTACAGATACAGTGGATGTGAGTAAGGGTCTTTGGATATATTCTGCCAACATTATAGCTATGCGAGGAGTGCAAAACTTTGGTGGGATAACCTAAGTAAGCGAGGAATTAAGAGGTTTAGCATCTTTTTCATTAAAACAAATCTCCATTAAAAAAAATCCAGTCTGTCAATGGAGATAGGAGAGGAAATCAAAAAAGCTGAGACTTATTTTTGAGTTTTGTAAACATTCTAAACGTTGTACAATTACCGTAAAAAGGAAGAAATGAATAGTTGCATTTTAATTGCAGGCACATTTTGGGACTTTGGATTTTGAATAATGGTGCAGTTGCATGTGTGACAAATAAAGCATTATTGAACTAAATTATTATAATCTGTGGTGAAACATGGTATAATTCTCATGTGAAAGCCACGGGTTCATTAAAGATGGTGTCGATTTGTTATGGAATGGCTGTTTCTGATTAACTTGGTTGAATCTTTTGAGGTGGTAGGATGAGAACAGTACGTCATAGTCTATATGGATTTCAGCAAGACTTTTGTAAAGATCCCATATGACAGACTGAATTTCAAAAATTAATGAAAACAAATGGTACTTATGAAAGGGGCAAATAGCCAAAACTGGCCCACTTGAAAGAAATAAAGGGTGATGATATTTTTGTGTCACTGAAAGCTGATATTAGTTAAAGCATACAAAATTGCTCTGCCCAACTCCTGTGTGGACGTAGACAACTTTCCTTGCTATCTGCAACACCATATTTTGTATTAGCTGCAAACTTATTAATCAGACCTTCTATTGTTAGTTGCAACACCAAAAATGCTAGCATTGATCCTTGTGGTGCATGACTGGTCACAGACATGCATTCGAAAGAACATAGTTTTGAATAATAATAATAATAATAAATTTTATTTATGGGCCCCTTTCAAGAGTCTCAAGGACACCTTACAAAAATTTAGCAAGTAGAGGAAAAACATGTAAGCGGAATGAAATAAATAGTAGAGACATGACTAGTACACAAATTAAAGACAGAATTCAATTCAAAACACAATATGAGGCAATTCAAGCACAGATAAAAAGGGAGGGGGACGTGGGGCTAAGGATAGGCAGAGGTGAAGAGATGGGTCTTGAGGCGGGACTGGAAGATGGTGAGGGACATGGATTTGCGGATCAGTTGGGGGAGGGAGTTCCAGAGCCTGGGAGCTGCCCTGGAGAAGGCTCTGTCCCCAAAACTGCAGAGGTTGGACTTGTGGATGGAGAGGAGACCGGCTGATGTGGATCTGAGGGACCGTGAGGGTTGGTAGGGGGAGAGGAGGTCAGTGAGATATGGGGGGGGGGGGGGCAGATGGTGGAGGGTTTTGTAGGTGAGGACCAGGATTTTGTAGGTGATCCGGTGGGAGATGGGAAGCCAGTGAAGTTGTTTGAGGACTGGAGTGATGTGATGCCAGGATTTGGTGTGAGTGATGAGTCGGGCGGCTGCGTTCTGGACCAGTTGGAGTCGGTTGATGTAGGTGGAGCTGATGCCAAGGAGAAGTGAGTTGCAGTAGTCCAGTCGGGAGGAGATGAAGGCATGGATGAGTCTTTCAGCAGCGGGAGGTGTGAGAGAGGGTCTGATTTTGGCGATGTTGCGGAGGTGAAAGAAGGAGGTTTTAATGACATGGCGGATGTGAGGCTCAAGGGAGAGGGTGGAATCAAAGATCACGCCAAGGTTGCGGGCCTGGGGAGATGGGGAGACAGTGGTGCCGTCGATGGTGAGAGTGGGGTTATTGATTTTGCTGAGTGTGGATTTGGAGCCTATGAGGAGGAATTCTGTTTTATCGCTGTTGAGTTTGAGGAAGTTATGTTGCATCCAGGTTTTTATAGCTGACAAACAGGAGTTGATATGGGAGAGGGGGGGGTTGTGGGGGGATTTGGTGCCGAGATAGATCTGGGTGTCATCGGCGTAACAGTAGAAGTCCAGGTTGAAGTGGCGGAGTATCTGACCAAGGGGGAGGATGTAGATGATGAAGAGGAGGGGGCCGAGTACGGAGCCTTGGGGAACGCCTTGAGTGACTGTGGCTGTAGCAGAGGTGTGGTTATGGAGAGAGATGAAGTGGGATCTGTTGGAAAGGTAGGAACGGAGCCAGCTGAGTGCAGAACCTTCAATGCCGAGGTCTTTGAGTTTGGTGAGCAGGATGTTATGGTTCACTGTATCGAAGGCTGCGCTCAGGTCGAGGAGGATGAGGATGTTGAGGGAACCAGTGTCAGCAGAGGTGAGGAGGTCGTTGAGGACTTTGAGGAGAGCAGTTTCTGTGCTATGGAGGGGGCGAAAGCCAGATTGGAGGGGTTCAAATAGGTTATACGCAAGGAGGTGGGAATGAAGTTGTGACGCAATGATACGCTCCAGGGTTTTTGAAAGATAGGGGAGGTTTGAGATTGGGCGGTAGTTAATGAGAGAGGAGGGATCAAGACCAGGTTTTTTTAAGATTGGTGTGACAGCAGCAGTTTTGAAAGCGGAGGGGACAATTCCTTGGGGAGTTGAAGAGATTAGTGAGGTAGGGGCAGAGAACGGGGAGGCAGGACTTCATCAGGGGAGTGGGGAGAGGGTCGAGGGAGCAGGTAGTGGGTTTGGAAGAGCTGATGAGTTTGGAGATTTCAGTAGGGGTGACCAGGTCAAACTGGGAGAGGAAGCAGTGTGGAGGAGGGGTAAGGAGGTCAGTGGAGTTGTTGAAAGGAGGGGCCTTGGTAGGTGGTGGAGTAGATGCTAGGGAGTCGGGTACAGGGGATAAAGATTGATAGATGGTGCTGATTTTATCAGCGAAAAAGTGGAGGAATGAGTTGCAGAGATCCGGAGAAGAGGTAGGGAGAGTGTTGGCTCGAGGCTTGAGGAGGTTGCTCACTGTGGAGAAGAGGATTCTGTGGTTTAGGCAGGGGTCGGTGAATATGGAGGAGAGGTAGGCAGATTTTGCAGCAATGAGGGCATCTTTGTAGTCAGTGAGGTGGAGTTTGTAAGCTTCATGGTGGACTGTGAGAGATGATTTCTTCGTGAGTCGTTCAAGTCGGCGACCAGTCTGTTTCAGCTTACGAAGTGCAGGTGTGTACCAGGGTGAAGATGTGTTGAAAGTTACGGTTCTTGTTTTGAATGGTTAGGTAGAAAATCTTATTGCATTTAAAATGTAGCTGATGTGCAGTTGGAAAGCTGAAACCTTCAGGGCCACAGACCTAATGCTGGAAGGTGGCATTAGACTCTTATTTTCTACTAATATGATCATTATGATCTAAAATTCCTAAATGACCTCTTTGTTCTAAATTTTCTATGATTCCATGAATTCGTGAAGACAGACTCGTGTAAAGTGTTCTACGTTATAATTAATTATATATAGTTTACGCAGCACGTTTTTGAAAACATTTTTAAAACCATCTTTTGATTTAGAAAGAAAAATAGGTGCAGGAGTAGGCCATTCGACCCATATAGCCAGCTCGGCTCATGGCTGATCATCTAAAATCAGTACCCCATTCCTGCTTTTTCCATGATTCCTTTAGCACTAAAAGCTAATTTGGTATTCAGTGATTAATCTTTTCTCATTAATTGAGATTGAATTAAATTGAGGCAAAGATGCAACACGCAATGCCTAGTAATGCTTCATGAGCTAAGATTTGTTTATCCCGTATGCTTCAGTAGAAATAGATTATGAAGTACTTTAGGAAGATTAGTCTGCAGATTTTACAAAAACATCTGGGCTGTCTAGGAAAAGATTTGACTTGAATGTGCAATGAATGGCAAGCTAAACCTTATTCTGACTAATACATAACAAATTAAAAAGTATTCGATATAAACATTTGATAAATATAAATTTACATTTATTAACATAGTAAATTAAAAAATTGACTTGATAGGATGGTACATTCATAAGTTCATAAGTTCATTTATTGTCACATACACCAATTGGTGTAGTGAAATTCACTGGCCAGGTCAGTCATACAATTTAAAAAAGCAACAGACTCAGAAAACATATTTTAACATAAACATCCATCACAGTGACTCCTACACATTCCTAACTGTGATGGAAGGCAAAAATAAAGTTCCAAGTCCTTCCCTTGTTGTTCTTCCTTGGTCGGGGGCCTCGAGCCCCCGTTGACGGGACGGTCTTGACTCCAGTAGCCGGCGGCGTTCGGGCCCTCCGCGTCGAGGCATTCAGCTCCGGCATCGGGGGGAAGTCAACTCCCGCGTGCCGGGCGATCAAACCTCTCGTCGGGGCTGGACGATCCTTCTGCGGCATTGGAGCTCCCGACTAGCCTCTCCCGAGACTGCGAGCCCTTGATGGTAAGTCCGCAGGCTGCGGTGGGAGTGATCCCAGGCAAGGGATCCGCTCCGATGTTAGGTCCGCGCCCCGCGGTGGGGCTCACGACAGTCCGAGGCGGCTTCCAGCTCCAGCGATGGTAGGCCGCAGAGCCCGGAGAATGTGATCCGAAACTTGATCACATCTCCGGGAAGGTAAGAACCTAAAAAAAAAGTCCCTCCCCCTCCCCCTCCCCCTCCCCCCACATGAAACAAACAGAAGAACATTAAAACAAACTTTAAACAAATGCTAAAAATAACAAAAAGGATGAAAAAAACGAACAGACTGCCGGCAGGGCTGCCAGCTCCCTCCTCCGGCGCCCCCTAAGTTTATTCCTTAATTAATATAACCAGACAACAATATGAAGCCAATATATGGCTGCAAGTCCTGTTTGGTACAAATAATGGACAACATGGCAGTAATCATAGTCATACATGCTAAACAGGCCTTTCTGCTCAACTTGCCCACACCAACCAACATATCCCTTCTATACATATTCCCACCTGCCTGTGTTTGGCCCATATCCTAAAACTATCCTATCCATGTACCTGTCCAAATGTTTTTTTTAATGTTGTGATAGTACCTGCCTCAACTCTCTCCTCTGCCAGCTCGTACCGTATACCGACTACCCATTCTGTAAAGAAGTTGCCCCTTAAGTTCCCATTAAAACTTTCCCCCTTTACCTTAAACCTATTTTTGATTGCCCTACTTTGGCTAAAGACTCTGTGCATTTACCCTATCTATTCCCCCCATGATCTTATACACCTCTGTAAGATCACCCCTTATCCTCCTGCGCTCTAAGTAATAAAATCCTAGCAAGCTCAACCTCTCCCTTTTTTGCTCAGACCCTTGGGTCCAAGAACTATCTTCTTTGCACCCTTTCTAGCTTATAATCAAATGACTATTTTGATGATCAATTTCAATCAAGAAAGTCAGTGAAATCCTAGAAAGATGAGCTGTGTAAATGCTTTAAGTATTCTTCTGGTATTTGTCATTTCTGGTTTTGCAAGTCTTTCGTAGGTATGCTGAAGCTTTGAGATACTGTTATGGTCGCGCAGAAATGCAGTTAGCTTTGGCCATCAATTTACAAGATATACTTGCTTTAGAAAGAGTACATTAAGTGCAAGAATATTGATTCCATTATTGAAAAAAGGATGCATTAATTATGAAGGACAAAGTGAGATTTAATACAATGAGAATGGTACCGATGTTGGGAAATTAACATATGCTTGGAGTTGAGGGATATAATTAAATCTATTGAACCAATTGATTCCTTGTGTTTTTCATATTTTTATATTTGAAATCTGGATCTGCCCAATTGTAGAAAGATATTGTTTTTGATTTATCAAATCTAACTTTATATTTGTTTGAAGGTAGACACAAAATGCTGGAGTAACTCAGCGGGACAGGCAGCATCTCTGGAGAGAAGGAATGAGTGATGTTTCAGGTTGAGGCCCTTCTTCAGACTGATATTTGTTTGCATTGTTTAATCACAGTTAGTTTACTTGTTTAACGTGCTACAGATATTTAATAAGTATTAAGACAGAACTGTCCTATATTGCTTTCATTCTGCCATTCTATAAAATTGTGGTTTTTTAAAAAAAAAACGAAGCGTCATTTTTTAAATTATGTCTACTTTCTGCACTGCAGCGGGGGATTCCAAAGAGAGATTCTACTGGGTGAACCAGCTTCAGGCTTCTGCCAAGCACACAGACAGTAATGCCAAGGTAAAGGGTTACTGCTTAAGTACCAAAATGCTATACCTCGCCTTGACATGAACGAAAGTACACATATTAATATTTAAAGCTACATTATTTCTGTTTAGATGAATTATTAAAGGAACAGTTGTAAAGTGGTTACATTACTGGACTAGTAATCCAAAGGTTTGAATTGATGACGTGCAGTGAGAGTCTACCACAGCAGCTTAGAACTTTAAATTTAGTTGATTAAATTAATCTATATACAGTGCCCTCCATAATGTTTGGGACAAAGGCCCATCATTTAATTATTTACCTCTGTACCCCACAATTTCAGACTTGTAATAGAAAAAAAATCACATGTGGTTAAAGTGCACATTGTTAGATTTTAATAAAGGGTGTTTTTATGCATTTTGGTTGGGGCATAGCATTGTCGTTTAAATGAAAGTAGTCATGTTTAATATTTTGTTGCATATCCTTTGCATGCAATGACTGCTGGAAGTCTGAGATTCATGGACAACACCAGTTGCTAGGTGTCTTCTCTGGTGATGCTCTACCAGGCCTGTATGCAGCCATCTTTAGCTTATGCTTGTTTTAGGGGCTAGTCCTCTTCAGTTTTCTCTTCAGCATATAAAGGGCATGCTCAATTGGGTTCAGATCGGGTGATTGACTTGGCACTCAAGAATTGACCATTTTTTAGCTTTGAAAAACTCCTTTGTTGCTTTAGCGGTATGTTTGGGATCATTGTCTTGCTGTAGAATGAACCGTTGACCAATGAGCTTTGAGGCATTTTTTTTAACTTGAGCAGATAGGATGTGTCTGTACACTTCAGAATTCATT
Organism: Amblyraja radiata; assembly: GCF_010909765.2. Lineage (NCBI taxonomy): Eukaryota > Metazoa > Chordata > Chondrichthyes > Rajiformes > Rajidae > Amblyraja > Amblyraja radiata. The sequence continues at coordinate 109,231,047 of NC_045957.1, forward strand.
ATGCTACTACCATCAGCAGTTGTACCACCGTGTTTCACAAATGAGGTGGTATGCTTTGGATCTTGGGCAGTTCCTTCTCTCCTCCATACTTTGCTCTTGCCATCGCTCTTATATAAGTAAATCTTCGTATCATTTGCGATTAGTAAGCTCACCAGTGATCTCTTTCTTCTTAATTATGTTCCAAACAGTTGATTTTGGTAAGCCTAAGGTTTGGCCGATGTCTCTAACAGTTTTATTCTTGTTTCTCAGTCTCATGATGGCTTCTTTGACTTTCATTGGAACAATTTTGGTCCTCATGTTGAAAAACAACAATAAAAGTTTCCAAAGGTGATGCAAAGTCTGGAGGAAAGAATAGGTACTGAGAGCTCTCTTACACCTGCATTAAGGAGGCAATTAAACACACCTGAGCAATTACAAACACCTGTGAAGCCATGTGTCCCAAACATTATGGTGCCCTGAAATGGGGGGGCTATGTATAAACACAACTGTAAATTTTTACATGATGAAACCAAAATGTATAAAAATACCCTTTAATAAAATCTGACAATGTGCACTTTAACCATATGTGGTTTTTTTCTATTACAAATCTCAAATTGTGGAGGACAGAGGCAAATAAATAATGATGGGTCTTTGTCCCAAACATTATGGAGGGCACTGTAAGCTGTTATTACGAATACCAGAGGTTCAGGAAGGCGGGAACCCACTACAATCTCCCGCGTAAGTTAGAATGGGCAATACATGCCTGACCAGTGATACCCACAATTTGGGGAATTAATTAAAAAATTCAAAAGGTTGACAATCATTGGAATGATTTAGTGGATTTTTATGAATAATCCAAAATTGAAGCCAGAATTATGGTCTGAAACTTACTGAACTTTTAGTATAGTTACTAATGAGTTTGGTTTATAACTCTTAAAAGTAACATTTAAGTCCTCTATAGTTTACATTTTAAGTATTTACCAATGACTATGCTCACTAGATTTACTAAATAATTTCTGTTTTCATTTTGAAAGTTTTCTGTTTCATTTTTTAGATCTGCAATTTGGGTGTAGCACTTGCTTTCAAATATAAATATGTGTTGGAGGCAGATACGATACTGGCATTTAAGAGAGTTTTAGATTTAGCCATTTCGAACGGAGATGAAGAAAAACATTTTCACACACAGGGTTGTGAATCTGTGGAATTCTCTACCTCGGAAGGCAGTGGAGGCCAATTCTCTGGATACTTTCAAGAGAGAGTTAGAGCTCTTAAAGATAGCGGAGTCAGGGGACATGGGGAGAAGGCAGGAACGGGGTACTGATTATGGATGATCAGCCATGATCATATTGAATGGTGGTGCTGGAACGAAGGGCCGAATGGCCTACTCCAGGCACCTATTGTCTATTGTCTTGATATGGAACATGGGAAGAGATAAAAGTTAATATTTATCTTGTACCAGCATTCCCAAGTCCTTTTGCACCTGATTTCTGAATCCTCTTCCCATTTAGAAATAGCCTACACTTTTATTCCTACTATCAGAGTGCATGATTGCACACCTTGCTACGTTGTATTCCATGTACCTCTTCTTTTAGCTTCCCAAGCACCTTCTCCTTAGTAGTAACAGCTCCTCTAACTTATGACCATTGACTCGCTTGAATTTCAGGCACATTGCTTGTGTAATCTTTTTCAATTCATCTGGCATCTTTATTTCCCATTACTACTTTCCCAGAGGTCCAAAGACCACTCTTGTCTCTGTCTTACTTTTTTTATATATCTGAAGCAACTTTTGCTATCCTCTTTTATATTATTGGCTGGCTTACCTTCATATTTCACATTTCTCCCTGTATTGCCTGTTTAGTTACCTTCTGTTTTTTAAAGCTTCCCAATCCTCTAGTCTCCCACTAATCTTTGCAATATTGTATAATTCACTTTTAGTTGTCACTGTCTACAGTCACCTCATTCTCCCCATTGAGTCTTCCTTCCTCTTTGGGTTGAAAATATCCTGCGTCTTCTGAATTACTCCCAGAAACTTCTGTCGTTGCTGCTTTTCTGTCATTCCACCTAAGGTCGCTTTCCAGCCAACATTAGCCAGCTCCTCCCTCATGCATCTGTTGTTACCTTTACTCAACAGTAACACTGACACACCTAATTTCATCTTCTCTCCCTCAAACTACAGGTTGAATTTTATCATATTATGGTCACTACCAATTAAGATCCCTAACCAAATCTAGAATTGCCTTTCTCCTAGTAGGCTCAGCCACAAACTGCTCTAAGAAGCCATCTCATAGGCACTCTGTAAAAGGACTTACTGGACACACAAAGTATTTTACTACATGTCTTTATTATATGCACTACACACACTATGCCCTAGCTGTCCGTGGTCATCACTGGAGCTAGAGAGCGAGCTGGAGGTGGGGAAGCTACAATTATACAAGAGACAATGGGAGTAGTTAGTAGTGGTGAGGTCACTATGTTAAAGGGGCATGCACTGATCTACATCCTTCCTCTTGGAAACAAAAGCGACCACGGCTCATACGCTAGAATCAGACCATGGGCAGTGAACAGTTAGAATATATCATGATACAGACTACTCGCACACTCCGTACCGGACAGGCGGCTTGACCAACCGCCCAGAGCGGGTGCGCAACCCACCTTCCCCTCCAACCGCCGGAGCTTCAGGGACGGGGGCAAGAACAGAGACGGGAGATCCGGGTGAAGACCGCCCAGGGGAAGGAGGAGAACGGTGGGGTGAAACAGGTACGCCTGCAGGTGAGGCAGGAGAAGGAGGCTGGCGGCTGTGTGGCACAGAGAGCTGAGAGGGCAGTGTTCGGGGCATGCGAGGAGTGACAGGGGCAGGAGGAGTTTCAGGCAGCGAGGAAGTGACAGGCGGCGAAAACGGGTCTGCGGGAGGCGGAGCAGGCTCGTTGACCAGCAGCAGGTGCTGGCGTTTCCGACGGTACACGGTGCCCTCGTAGTCAACCAGGTATGACCGGGGAGAGTCAGCATTGCCAACGACAACGGCCAGCCGGTGATGACCGGAGGTGGACTTCATCCGGACAACCTGGCCTGGGAACAGACGGGGAAGGAGACGGGATGATTGTCAAAGGAGCGCTTCTGGATGACCTGCTTCTCGATGATGCGCTCCTTGACAGCGGCAGGGCTGCGGACCGCGGGCTTTAGGGATTGCTGAGAGACCGGGAGAGGGGGTCGAGTGGTGCGGGACATGAGGCGCTGGGCAGGCGAACCGAGTGCGGGGTCCCGGGAAATGTTGCGGAGGTGAGGAGGGCAAGGTAGAAGTCCGAATGAGCAAGCCGACAATGTTCCAGCAGCTCCAAGGCCATTGCTTTGCGGGTACTCGGGGCTGCTGGTGATGTGGCGAATGTTCCATCGGGTGGCGAAGGCGCCGAACTCCGCGCTGGTAAAACTGGCTGCCGTTGTCGGATTGGAGAGTCACCGGGGAACCAAAGGTCGAAAAGGTGGCGGCGAAGCTTCCCGATGACGGCAGCAGACGTGAGGGACGGCAGCGGGTCCACCTCGAACCAGCTGGAGTAGGAGTCCACCAGGACCAGGAAGTGTTTGCCACGCCATTCGAATATGTCAGTGGTGACAGCCATCCACGGCAACTCGGGAGCCGGTTGCTGCATGAGAGGGTTGGCGCTGTTGATGAGGCAGGAGACTGTTGCAGGCAGCACAGGCGGAGACCCTGTCCCGGATGTCCTGAACCATGCCAGGCCAGTAAACTGGGCTTGGGCCTGGGACAAAGTGGCCTCCACCCCGGGGGGTGGCCTGTTGTGGGCGGTTTTGAAAGTAATGATCCCGCAGCGCGGCCGGCACCACGACCTTGTGACCCTTCACCACGCCGTTGTGCTAGCACCAATTCGTCCCGAACCAGGAAGTAGGGCACGGCACCAGCCGGTAGGGAAGAGCGGCGGTCAGGCCAGCCACGGCGGATGACGCCCTCAAGCTGTTGCAGGGCAGGATCAGCGGCAGTGTGTTTGACCAGGGACTGCATCTGCCAAGAGGGGACAATGTTAACGTTCAGTACCATCAGGTCAGACGATTCGTATGGATGGCGGGCAACGGAAGGGAGCGGCGCACGGGACAATGTGTCGGCCACGAACATTTCCTTGCCCTTGCGGTACACAATTTCGAATGTGAAACGTTGGAGCTGCAGCATCATTCGCTGCAAACGTGAAGAGGCCGCGTGGATAGGCTTGTTCAAGATAGAGACCAGCGGCTGGTGGTCAGTTTCAATGGTGAAGGAGTTGCCCAGAATGTAGTCCTGAATTTGGAGCATGCGAACACCACGGCAAGGAGCTCCTTTTCGATCTGAGCGATCGACAAGCTGCAGAAAAGTGGTTCAGCTTACCGCAGGAATGACAAGTTTTACCCTGCGCTGGGCAAACGTTGAACTGGTTGGGAAGAGAAATTGCAATTTGGGCAGCGACGAGGGGTGACCTTAGCGGGTGCAGAGGCGGTGAAACCGGCGTGGCGGGCTATTGATCCGCCGGCGGCCCAGCAGTACCGGTGAATTGATGTCCTGGGACACCGGTTTGAGATACGGAGCCAACAGCAGAGGCCATGCGAGCGGCATGCATGGCATCCCTTAGCGTTAGATCAGGCTTCATCAGGAGCTCGTCACGCAGCTTAGAGTTTAGAGAGACCGTTGACCACGGACGTCCCTGATCATTTCGTCCGGTGTTATCGCTTCAAGGCGGCACCGCCGAGCCATATGTCGCAAAGAGGCAATTAAAGCGTCAATGTGCTCACCGGGAGTCTGACGCCTTGTGAAGAACTTAAAACGCTCAATAATGTTATTGGTGGGTATATCGCATAGGGCAGTGAATTGGCTATGAGACATACCGGGTCGTTGCGGTCTTCCGGAAGTGGCGAACTCGAACGATGCATAATGTTCCATTGCCTCCGGACCAGCCAGGTTGAGGAGTAGGTGAGCCTGTACCGCAGGAGTGGCACCAGGATGAGCGATCGCGATATAGTGTTCGTAGTCGCGCTGGAAGACAGTCCAGCGGTGCACGATGTCCGCGTCAAAAACGAGCGTGTCGGGACGACGACACGAGTTGGAATAGTAGTAAAATGTTGAGGTGGGGGACACAACTGGGATAAACAAATAAAAAAATAAAGCCGATGAAAAGAGACGCAAGTCTACCGCGCTGACACCATGTAAAAGGACTTACTTGACACACAAAGTCTTTTACTACATAACTTTATTATAGGCACTACACACACTATGCCCTAGCTGTCCGTGGTCATCACGAGCTAGAGAGCGAGCTGGAGGTGGGGAAGCTACAATTATACAAGAGACAATGGGGAGTGGTTAGTAGTGGTGAGGTCACTATGTTAAAGGAGCATGCACTGATCTACACACTCTACAATTTCCTTCTTGAGATCCAGTACCAATCTGATTTCCCAGACCACCTGCATATTGAAACCCCATGATCACTGTTACAATCGGCATGCAAGAAAAGCATGTATCACCTGATGTAATTTGTACCCTACATCCTGGCTACTGTTCTGAGGCATTTATGTAACTCCCATCAGTCCTGAACTACTGTCTACCTCATTGGAGTCCCTCGGGTATCTTTGATTGGACTTTACTGGCTTTATCTTGCACTAAATGTTATTTGCGTTATTCCCTTTATCATGTGCCTGTACACTGTGAATGGCTCGATTGTAATCATGTTTTGTCTTTCTGCTGACACGTTAGCATGTAAAAAACTTTTCACTGTATCTCGGTGCTCGTGACAATAAGTAAACTAAACATCAGGGTTTTTTTTTTACCCTTGCAGTTTCTTAGTTCCACCACAAGGATTCTACATCTTCTGATTTGATGTCACCCTAGCTGTGGACTGACTTTCATTCCTTTCCAGCACAGCTACCCCACCCCCCCTGCGAACCTGTCTGTCTTTTTGAGACCTTGGATACTCAACTCCCAGCTCCAATCCTCTTTCGGCCGCGTCTGCATGATGCCTACAATGTCATACCTACCATTTCTAACTGCTCATCCGCTTTGTTCCATAAACTGCCAGCATTCAAATATAACACCTTTAGTTCACCTCTTCTCGCATTGTTGCCCAATTTGCCTGATCGTAGACTCTTATCCCTTCTTAAACTTCTGGAGACTTCAGTAACCTCTCCTACATTCTCATTCCTCTTACCTTCATCCAATTTCCAGTTTGTTGAACCCGCCCCCCCCACCACACTCACGCAAAAACTCTATTTAGTTTAATGCCCTTTTATGACCCAAGTTATGCTGTTTGCCAGGACCCTAGTCCCAGCAGGGTTCAAGTGCAGTCCGTCCCATCGGAATAGCTCTCTCCTTCCTCATGCTGATGCCAATGTCCCACGAATTCAAACCCTGTTCCCACTATCCACGATCCACCCATCAAAATTTTATATAATTCTGTTAGCTCTTCTCTCAGCCGCCTTTAAAGAGGAAACGGTCACAGCCACTAATTAGAAACACGGGTACAGGAATAAGGGACGCCATTGTATGAATTGTCAAGGAAGCCATTCTCATAAATCTTTACTGGATTCTCTCTGATGCCATTAAATTCTCCTCCTAACGTGGCAACCACAATAAACACAATGTATCAAGTGAGGGTGGACGTATTTTATATAGGTTTCAGCATAACCTTCCTGTTTCTATTGATAAAGTTTAGAATTGCAATTGTCTTATTTGCCACTTTAAGTGACTTGTGTACTCATGAACCTGGTGCCTCTGCTCCTGTTTTGGCCTTTAGAACATCTCTCACATATCTATCTATTCCCACCATCTTATTTATATTCTGATGCAATTTATTACTAACATCTCGGTTCAATTAATACTATCATTCTCGGTACTTTTGACTGGCATAGTTACCATGAATTAGTTTCTGGCTTGTAAACCTCATGATTTCCTAAACTTTTGGGGTTTTACTTTAATGTTGCATATGAGTAGTACAAGAGTTTGTTTTAGAAATTTTGGCTTGTGTTCTTGTAGAGACAGAGCTTGATACCTATGTGAAAAAATAATTTAAAAAAATAATATTCCTGTATCAAGATTCTAATTCTATTCTGTATCTATTTCATATGAATGTTGTCATAGTCATGAAGTCATACAGCATGGCAACAGGCCTTTTGGCCCAACTCGTCCATGCTGACTAAGCTGCCTCATCTTATCTAGTCCGTTTGTCTACGTTTGCTCTAATCCTTCTAAACCTTTCTATCCATGTATCTATCCAAGTGTTTTAAAATGCTGTTATAGTGCTTGTCTCAACTGCCTCCTTTGGCAGCTCATTTCATATACCCACAACCCTCTGAGATGTCCATTGAATATTATTTATGTAAACCTAATTCTGTTCATCAGAACTACAGCACAAGTGCTGGCATGCACAAGTTTGGAATTTTCTTGCTCTGCATATATTGCTACCTGACAAATTAACCATGGATGAATTTCAGAGGCAAAGTTTTAAGTGAAACAGGGTTATATTCCTCGTATGTTGCAAAACATACTTGGCAAATAAATTCTGATTCTGATATGAGCACTCCCTGGTCAATTAATTTTTGTATGAATATGAGAGGTAAAAAGTTGCCCTATTTAGGGTTATTATTAATGCGTTCCTATTAAATTATTCCCTCTCACCTTAAACTTATGGTTTCTTGATTCCCCTACTCTGGTAAAAGACTGTGCATTTACCCTATTTATTCCCTCATGATTTAACCATTCTATAAGATCACCCTTCAGCTCCTGCAATTAAAGGAATAAAGTCATAGCCTGCACTTTGGCTAGAATACACAAGTCTCCAGTCAAGAAATTCTCTGGACCCATATTATTTGCAACATCAATTGCTCCAAACCATTTATTTATATCAAGTGGAAGGAATCATTAGGCGAGAAATAGTATTGGTAGGCTAATGGGACTGAAGGATGATAAAGCCCCTGGACTGATGGTCTGCATCCCAGGGTCCTCAGGGAGGTGGCTCTAGAAATAGAGGATGCATTGGTGATCATTTCCAATGTTCAATAGATTCAGGATCAGTTCCTGTTGATTTGGAGGATAGCTAATGTTTATCCCACTTTTCAAGAAGGAGCGAGAGAGAAAACGGGGATTACAGACCAGTTTGCCTGACTTCGGTGGTGGGAAAGATGCTGGAGTCAATTATTAAAGAAGTAATAATGGGGCATTGGATTGCAGTAAAAGGCTGAGTCCAAGTCAACATGGATTTATGAAAGGGAAATCATGCTTGACTAATCTTCTGGATTTTTGAGGATGTGACAAGTAAAATGGATGAAGGGGTGGCCAGTGGATGTAGTGTATCTGGACTTTCAGAAAGCCTTTGATAAGGTCCCGCACGGGAGACTGGTGACTAAAATTAGAGCACATGGTATTGGGGGGTAGGGTGTTGATAGAAAATTGGTTGGCAGACCGGAAGCAAAGAGTAGGAGTGAAAGGGTCCTTTTG